>NW_027308507.1:0-100000 GCF_047496885.1 Scyliorhinus torazame | reverse complement strand
TGGAGCCATTTTGAGAACAGCCTTTAAACTCGACCCAAGGTATTTTTTTAAAATGTGACCGTCAGAACAGTTTTTCTAAAATTCATAATATCAGAACTGTACATGGTAACACTCAGGGCTGAGGCAGTGCTGGATTTTGGATCTTGCCGGCTTTAGGCGGATTGTTTGGGATGGGTCAGGTCAAAGGTTGCTCGGGCCACTCTGGTCATGCAAAGCCAATGAGTTAATGCGCGCGCAATTGCAACATTTAAACCCAACAAGGCAGTAAGTTATTTTACTCATCTAATAGTAAAAATTCATGCATGGCATCTTTAAAAAAAGTCCCGTTTTTTGGACACCGCCAGCTTTCAGACACACTGGTTTTCAGGGAGTCGGATTTGAGACACTTCACCTTCAATTATTATAGATTCATAATACGGGCAGCACGGTAGCCTTGTGGATAGCACAATTGCTTCACAGCTCCAGGGTCCCAGGTTCGATTCCGGCTTGGGTCACTGTCTGTGCGGAGTCGGCACATCCTCCCGTGTGTGCGTGGGTTTCCTCCGGGTGCTCCGGTTTCCTCCCACAGTCCAACATTGTTCAGGTTAGGTGGATTGGCCATGCTAAATTGCCCTTAGTGTCCAAAATTGCCCTTAGTGTTGGGTGGGGTTACTGGGTTATGGGGATAGGGCGGAGGTGTTGACCTTGGGTAGGGTGCTCTTTCCAAGAGCCGGTGCAGACTCGATGGGCCGAATGGCCTCCTTCTGCACTGTAAATTATATGATACATACGGCACACACCAAAACTGAGCTGCAAGATTCTCAGTGAAGTTGCATGTAAAACATGCTGAAAATCTGCACCTCTTTCGACTCTTTCTTTAATTGCACAAAAGTTGAACAGCACTCTTTGTTATGGGGGGTAACAAAGTAGTTTACACTGTGGCACAGAAACATTGAAGTATACGCTCAGAATCAACACTGCCATGAGAAACAGCATGCATGTTAGAATGGAATGCAATCACACAACAGGGATATAGTCACGATTGTCACCTAATGTGCCTTGGGCTCTTAAGAACCCAGTAAAAGTATTCCATCCTGTCCACGTGGTGCTACTTTCCTCAAAGTGCTGCTCTTCACAACCACCTTACCTGTGATACAAGTCGTCTGCAGGTTAATGTGCAGCAGAATGGATACACCCCATTTGAAATTGAGGTGCGGAACATAACATTGTATACATACATATCGATTTGTATTGGATACACCACTATATTCTTGGAACTTTACTGAAGAGCTTATTGACATAACCGTAGAAAATCGGAGTAGGAGTAGACGATTCAGCCTTTTGAGTCTCCTCCATTATTCATCATGACCCATGTTGATCATCCAACTCAGTAACCTGTTCCTGCTTTCCCCCCATATCCTTTGATCCATTTAGCCTGAAGAGCTATATCTAACTCCTTCTTGAAACCATACAATGTTTTGGCCTCAGCTTCTTTCTGTGGTAATGAATTCCACAAACTCAGCCCTCTCCGGGTGAAGAAATTTCTCCTCATCACAGTCCTAAATGATTCCCCCCCGTCTAGTCCAGTTAGAATGTTATAGGTTTCTATGAGACTTTGCCCCAGCGAAACCCCAGCGAATATTATCCTAACCGACTCAATCTCTCCTCATAAGTCAGGAATCAGTCTGGTAAACTTTTGCTGCACTCCCTCTGTAGCAGAAACGTCCTTCCTCAGATAAGGAGACCATAATTGCACACAATATTCCAGTTGTGGTCTCACCAAAGCCCTGTACATTTGCAGTAAGACATCCCTGCTCTTGTACTCGAATCCTCTCGATATGAAGGCCTTCTTCACCGCCTGCTACACCTGCACGTTTACTTTCAGCGACTGGTGTACAAGGACACCCAGGCCTCATTGCACAGCCGCTTCTCTCAATCTATAGGCATGCATATGATTACTTTCCTGTTTTTAGTACCAATAACCACACATTTCTCCACATTATACTACATCTGCCATGTATTTGCCCACTCACTCAACTTGTCTAAATAATACTGAAGCATCTCTGCATCATCTTCACAGCTCACCTACCACCCCACTTTGTGTCATCCGCAAATTTGGAGATATTTGACGCGATTCAATGGAAAAATGTCAAAGTCCGGTTTTGGACAGATTTGACGGGATATTTCCCGACAGCCATGTTGGTGAGATCATGGCCCCTGTTCAACGGCTCTTAGTGCCAAAAATGAGCCCCCACAATATTCTCGACATAACCGACTGCCTTGCAGCCGGATTTGCCCGACTTGTGCCTCAGCAGCTCACTGAGCAGAACATTTAAATGTTCGCTCACCACTCACTCCCAATCAACACACAAGCATGGCAACGCACAGACCTACTCTTTGCTTTGGGGATGGCAACATTACAAAGCTTCCCGACGCTGTGGATGAGAGGCGGGCCTGTTTCCTGAGGGGGTCGGAGGACCAGCAGCAGGAGCAGCAATGCCACCTGGGAGACAGTGGCAGCGGCTGTCAGCGCAGGCCGCATGAACAGGAGGACCGCTGTCAAATGTAGGAAGAAGACAATCGACCTCCACCAAGCTGCAAGCGTAAGTTATCACCTCTCTCTCCAGGCATCAGTTCCACATGCATCCCTTTAAATTCCCCTCCCCTCCATAAATCACTGGCTGACACTTCTCATCCTCCCTACATCCTCAGATCCCCCTAACACCCACTAGCACAACTCCTTCATGTTCAGGTAAGGTGCCCGCACATGCCACCGGTTATATAACCATCAAGCTTGCAGCTCACAATGCCCTCTCTTTGACCCTGCAGGAGAAGATAACCCAAAGTAAACGGGAAAGGGGCAAGGTGGGGGGGCCTAAGATTCGAGTCCTCATCCCTATTGTGATATGCATCACTGTATATACACAAGGGGTTAATGTAAATATACTACAACTAAATAACCACTAAGGGAGCACCAGAGATGTATATAAGACAGACAGAAAGTCAGGCAGGCACTCTTCACAGGAATGGCAGCTAGTGAGCAGGATACAGACAGACAGCTCAGATGTAACATCTAGTATAAGTGCTTGAGAGAGAACAAACTTACACAATAAAGCATCTACTTCAACTGTAAGATTACGAGCTTTATTCAGACTCAAGGAATAATACATGGTACCAGGACTGGCTTCAGAACGCTTACTGGAAGATTACATAAGATGCAGACAAAGAAACATCAAAAATACAAGAAAACTCGTACCGGACATTCGACGTGGAGAGACTTCGCTGATTCAATGGAACTCGTTGGAACTCCACCGCAGCTGAAAACCATCGGTAATTTAAGTCATAGATGGAAAATTTTTAAACAAATGTTCGAAATATATATCGTAGCTAATGATTTGAGCACGGCCTCTGAAGAAACGAAAATAACACTGCTACTAGCAGGACATGAAGCTAGAGACATCTATAATTGCTTTAATTACTTGAAAGGTGAAGACAACACCAAATTCGAAGTAATACTTAAAAAATTTGAAGATCACTAACACCAATAAATTTCACAGAGAATGAGTGATGTGAAACTCAAACAATCATTAGCAGAACAGAAAGGTTTAATGCTGGAAATCGCATTTGAAAAGTGCCGATCGCAAGAAAAAATAACATTAAGTCTTGACCAAGAAAGAAGTCCGAAAACGTTCTTCTCCACGGGTCAAAAGAAGTTAAAATGGTGTCTGAGCACATTTCAAACTGCCCGGGGAACAAAAGCCCGCATGCACAGTTGAAGAAAAAGTGCACAGTAAAGAAAGAGCGATGTGCGCATGCGCACTCGATTCCTACGCTTTACGTCACGAGCGCCATGTCATCAGAAGACTCAGACCACGTCCACTTAAAGGGGAAATGCCCAAAAATCACAAACAAGACTCTTAAAAGGCACAAAACCAAAATATTCAACCTCAAAAGGCACAACATTGCTACCAGCAGTTGAAAATAAATTTTGCAGCACCCTGGAACAAGCAGTTTGCACCACCCAAAAGTGAAGAGCACGATGACAAATCCGAAATCCAAGATGATGATTTCTTCATTGAACATGGAGAGCTCAATAACAAATCCGAAACAAAAAAAGATGATTTATATACTGAAGAATACGACTCAGACATGGCCGAGTTGTTCGGATGTGATCATAAAAGCATCAGCGACACGGTTGAAAAGCTCAACACGACGCTCCTCATGGTAGATGAATCCGATACCATGATGCAATGGCAGATCGTCGATATATTGGATGACAGCAACCTGTCAAAGACCGAAGAAGAAAATGACGCCACACAGCGAGTACTGACCGACTCCGTTGTGAGAGCACAGCTCAACTCCACAGAGAGAACACTGCACGACTCCACACAGAGAGCGATGAAAGATTCCACACAGAGAGCGATGCAAACCTCCACAGTGATCTCGTTGACAGACTCCAAAATGGAAGTAACTAAAGGCTCCATACGAAATCCATGCAATGCATGAACAAGACCATGATGGTCTATTCACCTTATGTGAGCAACCAGAAGCAGACTATGAAAGTCTACCAAGCTCACGTGAACAACAAAAAGACTATGAATGTCTACCCAGCACACATAATCAACAAGAAGACAATGTAAGTCTACCCACTGTATGTGAGACAAGTGACAAAGAAATCACAATTCCCAGACAAGATACACAAGATCACAGTGAGACTGACAGGTCTCAGCTTGTCTGTACAAAAGAACTTGACAATCAAAGCACAACCACTCATGAGTCCAGTGTGACCGCATCAATTAAAACCTCATCTGCTCTTGACAACCTACAAGAAACTGAAATCTTGACGACATTGACTCCAGAAGAGGAGCACCAAGAGATCAAAGATGAAGCAAATCAACCTGAAATGACTCCAGAAGAGGAGCACCAAGGAAGCAAAGAGGAATCAAATCAACCACAAATGACTGATGTCCCCAAGATCAATGCAACATCAGATCATTCACACATACCTCAAGTCGAAAAGCTCAATGAAACATCAGGTACCACAAAGGACACAGATACCAATAACTTTGAGAATGACTCAAATTATCCACAAGGAACAGTCATTGAGCGCAACGCAGATGACAAGATCGACGCCAAGAACGACACCAAGAACGACACCAAGAACGACACCAAGAACGATGACAAGAACAACAAAAATGAAACAACAACCTGCACAACATGGTACAACCCTGCACATGAAGGACAATGTTACAGAACAGTCCAGAACAATGGCAAGAGTCCAAACATACCATGGACATTGTTCACATAAAACAAATGTCATGACAATGAATTTCACGAGTTCATATTTGCTCCAAAACAAAGAACAACACAATGTCTAAGGCACATGACACACTAAATCGATTCCACAAGCACAGAAAAAAGTCCACGTCAGTCAACATCAGTGGTTCGACCATTCGAATACGTGCTGATGACTTGTTCCTTAAACACAAGAACACTGACGACATTCACAAATAAATTACAATATCAACGTCACCACATCAACAACAGAAGAAGAAAAAAAAACTCAACCGAATAAATTCATAAAGTTTGGACTCATAAATTTTTTAATTAAGATTGGACTCATAAATATTAATTGGCTTTGTATAATCATCAATATCATCACAACTTGTACATATCATCATTTATCTACCTGTTTAGTACAATTTTCTTTAACAAAGTACCGAAAATATGTAAAAAGTAAAACTGGGGGATGTAGTGATATGCATCACTGTATATGCACAAGGGATTAATGTAAATACACTACAACTAAGTAACCACTAGAGGGAGCACCAGAGATGTATACATTAGACAGACAGGAAGTCAGGCAGGCACTCTTCACAGGAACGGCAGCTAGTGAGCAGCACACAGACAGATAGCTCAGATATAACATCTAGTATAAGCACTGGAGAGAGAACGAACTTACGCAATAAAGCATCTACTTCAACTGTACGACTATGAGCTTTATTCAGACTCAAGGAATAATGCATGGGGCCCCTATGAGGAAAAGGTCCTGGAAATTGCCAGGTTGCTGACATTGAGGTTGGCCTGCGTCAGAGAGGTGTCCGTTGCCCCTTCACACAGATGATTGGTCTCAAGTGAATAGTTCATGTCAGACAAAATGATCCTTTCCTCTCAATGGCCACATGTCCATTGTCTCGCAGGATTCTCCCGCTGACACCCGAAAGTCCACCTCGGAGGAGAGCACTGTTGAGACCACCGGCAAGGCATACAGCTATCACTCGTACCTTCCATCAGTGCAGTGATACACAGCTCGGTGGGCAACATCAGTGGACAGGCAAGGTACGGCACCGTGACCGAGTTGGATCCTGGCCCTGGGTCACTGTCCATGTGGAGTTTGCACATTCTCCCCTGTTTGTGTAGGTCTCACCCCCACAACCCAAGATGTGCAGGGTAGGCAGATTTTGCCATGCTAAATTGCCCCATAATTATTATCATTTTAAATCAATGGACAGGCTTCTGGGGCACAATCTGGTGAGCAGCACACAGTTGCTGATGCACATCAGCTGGAGGCAGGAACATTCAACAGAGACAGCAGTTGGAGGTCTGCTGGATCCCAGGACACAGCTATGTCCCATCGAGATAACGAGCCTCTGGACAAGTTTCTCTCTGAGCTGATGCAGATGATAGGACACAGCTGTGAGATTCAGGAGGGAGTGTCAGCGACACTCCAGTGACAGCAAGGCCGATTGGAGGAGTCCCAAAGGCTGCAGAAACAGGAGATGGTGCCGACAATGCATGGCACCGAACCAATACTGCTAGGGTGGTGACCACAGTGATAAACCTGGAGCACGGCATCCGCACCTTGAGTGGTGGTGTCCAAGCCATGGTTCAGTTTGAGACGACCATGGCTAAGAGCCTCGATATCATGTCCCAGTCTCTGAGGGATGAGTCCAAGTTGCAAATGGACATTGCTGAGACATGGCCCAGTCACTGAGAACCATCACTGAGGGAGTTGACACTGGGGAGCCTCCAGGACTGGCAGCAGCAGAGAATGACATATGCACCAGTGATTGACCCCTGCACCTAGCGCAACCCAGCGATGGCAGCAAATCCTGCAACCCAGACATCTTGGTGGGCCTAATCCAGCTTGCAGGTGATATAATTGGATGCCCAGGCATACAGATATTCATCACCTCCCGGATACATCTACAGGCAGAAGGTTATGATATGTCACACAGGTTCCTGATTGAGCCCTGGAATGAACTGATGGTCTAAAAGTTCAGGGCTGCAATGAGCTTCACAGACAAGGGGAGTGGTTGTCTGCGAGAACTTGGCACAGGTGCTGCACTTTCTCCCTGCTGAAACGCAGTCTACTGCGGCACAAGGTGTCCGTCAGCTTATTGAATGATCAATGACGCATGAACACGTTGGATCATCACTGGCCTTCCCTTCTGGGTCCCTCCTCAGCCTGATGGGCGGCCGGGTCTTCAGAGTGTACGGGGGCCCCCTGCACATGTGGTGCCGCCTCAGGCCTGTGTTGGCGTTACTGCTGCCTCTGGCATCTACCGTCTTGGCTGCCAAAAGCAATGCAAGGGCAGCATTTGCAGGATTGACTCCAGCAAATATCGTTTTATCTGGAAGGAATTGGAGAAAGAGAGAGACTGACAATCAATTAGGGCTTCCACCCCAGGACCCTCAAATCCCTCAAGCCCCCCCCCCACCCTTACCTGTCCCACCTTCCCTCCGAGTGTCACCTGTGCTGGCACACTCTGCACACTCACCCCTGGGCACATCAGGAGCCCCGAGACCCCAGACCTCTGCCGGGAACATTAGGAAGTTTGTGCTCAACTGTTCATCTTGGCAGCGAGAGGATCCACAGTGGTGAAGCCCTGCTCTTAAGTGTTTGATTGTTGGCAGCTGCCTCTATGGTGCTGACTCTCCTAGAGTACAGGCATCAAAGTTTGCTGGTCATTCAATGCACTAATCATCCTCTGATGGCATATGGCATGTGTGCGCTCAAGGAGGCACTTGAGTGATGAGGAGCGTCACATGCTCTCACAACTAATGAGGGCAATTCCTAATTTTAAATATCCTTCAGCTATGAAGCTAGATGCTGTTCACAGTCAAAGGGAGTGAAATTGGGCGGCACGGTAGCACAGTGGTTAGCACTGTTGCTTCACAGCGCCAGGGTCCCAGGTTCGATTCCCGGCTTGGGTCACTGTCTGTGCGGAGTCTGCACATTCTCCATATGTGTACGTGGGTTTCCACTGGGTGCACCGGTGCCGAAAGATGTGCTGCTAGGTGATTTGGACATTCTGAATTCTCCCTCTGTGTACCCGAACAGGCGCCGGAATGTGGCGACAAGGGGCTTTTCACAGTAACTTCATTGCAGTGTTAATGTAAGCCTACTTGTGACCATAAAGATTATTTTTGTTTTAAAATTGGATTTCAGGCCAGAAGCTGCAGCAGGGCTCTGTGCTCGAAGTGTTTGGTAGGGCGGACAAGCTGTAGGTTGCCCTTCTTATGGATCTCCACAATATTTAAAAATGGCTTGAAGGCCTCAGAGGTGCAAAGCCCCTCACCCTCTCAGCCCAGGGTAGACTGGGGCAGCAGCTCCAGTGCCCTTGAGCTGCATGCCGGAAAATGGAAATGGCTACTCACCTCCTCAGTTCCCCTCAGTAGCCATTGTGCTACCTTCGTTTTTGTAAAGGAGTGTAACGTTCTTGAGAAAACTTGTAGTTAAAGTTATGATTGATTTATTAACATTAACTGGGAGTAAATTACACACAGGACAACAGATGAACAACAGCAAACTCATGCACATGCATGCTCTCTCCTTTACTTCCTCCAGCCAGTGTGAGGGATCACCTGACTTTGCATTCACTTATATACTAGTGAGACCCCTAGTGGTCAGTCGGTGAATTACAACACAACCATGATATTACGACAAGGAAGGCTAAACGGCAACCGCGTGACTTGCTGCTGGGGAGTCGGGTAATTCCAGGAAGCTGCTGCATTCGGCTTCAAACTCGTTAATGAGATCAAAATGAATGCAAACGAGGATTAATAACATTCTCGCCATTTTTGGCCATCATCTGGAACTCTCCATCAGAAGCAGGCCGGATGAATAGTAAAACTGTTCGCGTCTGAGGTGAATCTTCATTTTGCCATCTCCCGCTATTCACCCGGCATGCCCCAATCTGCACTGGGCGCAATGTGGTTGCTGAACCGTGCCCATTACATTTAATTCTTTCCTCTAAATCGTGAATATATATTATGAATAGCTAGGGTCCTAGCACTGACCCTACTAGTCACTGCCTGTCATTTGGAAAAGGGCTTATTTATTGTTTCATGTCTGCCAACTAGTTTTCTATCGATCTCAAGACAGTACCCCCAATCCCATGTGCTTTAATTTTACATGGTAATCTCTTATGTGGAACATATCAAAAGCTTTCTGAAAGTCCAAATAAACCACATCCACCGGCTCCCCCTCATCAACTGTACAGAATTCCAGTGGATTCATCGAGCATGATTTCCATTTTGTAAATTTATGCTGATCCTGCCACTGTTTTGCAAGTGCTCTGCTATAGCAGACTCTAGCATTTTCCCCATGGCCGATGTCAGGCTGACTGGTCTTTACCCCCTATTTTTTCTCTACTCCCCTTTTTAAATAGTGGGGGTACATTAGCTACCCTCCAATCTGAAACTGTTGCAGAGTCTATAGAATCTTGGAAGATGACCACAATGCATCAAATATTTGTAGGGCCATTTCCTCAAGTACTTTGGGAAGTAGATTATCATGCCCTGGGGATTGAGCAGCCTTTGATCCCATTAATTCTCCAACACCATCTCCCACCTAATACTGATTTCCTTCAATTCTAACCTCTCACTAAACCCTGTGTTCCCCAACATGACTGGCATGCTATTTGTGTCCTTCTTTGTGAGACAGAACCAAAGTATGTATTTTGTTCATCAAACATTTCTTTGTTCCCCATTACAAATTCTCTTATTTCTGACTGTAAGGGACCTACATTTTTCTTCACCAATCTTTTTTTCTTCACATACTTACATGGAATCTTATGTGTATTCTCTTCTGATAAACCCAGGTGGAAGTGTCTCAGTCCATCAATACACTTGCTTGTGTAAATATCAGTGCAGACATAATGCTGTAGGTATCTTTACATGTGTACTTGGTGTCCCAAGTATTGGAACCCCCAAGAGAATTTGCTTGCTGCAATGTAAACAGTTTCGCAAAATATAAGTCTTAGGATGCAAAAAAATGATAACCTTCACAGGAACAGAAACAAATGGAAGAAGAAAATATTATCAAATTATCAATGTTTCCTTTTAAAACTGGAAGAGCCCTCAGAAACATTTTCAAGAATGTAACAAGTGTTTCAGGTGACCACCAGTAGAATTGCTAACCTTCCAGGGTTGCTCTGAAGTTTGGAAAATTACAGAATAATCTGATTGCTGCAAGCAAATCAGGAGGTGAACCATTCAGATGATTATTATGTTCATTTAATTTGTTATTAAACTATTGAAAATAAGAAAACAAAAAGTAGTTTGACTGGGTCAGGTTGTTTGAGGGAGGAAATTATCTGATGATCCCTCTGGGAATATGTATGATTAAAATGACTGAGCTGCCTGAAAAATGTCTTGACCGAAAATAGGGTCAATGAAATGAAATGTTGGCCTATTGTCCTGGGGGTAAAGGACTTAACTCCCTGACAATGTTTCTCTTTGTTCCCAAAACAAATACAGTTTCTACCCTGGAAGATTCATCAAGCATTTCTGATCTAAATTGTGTTTCATTCTTTGGTGACAGATTTTCCTTTAATTAAGATGTAAATGAGTTAAGCAGACGCCCAAGTGTGATGTTATTGGTCATGTTATTTTTTTTTTGCTTCCATGGAGTAAGTCTTCAGGCTAAACAATCAGCTTTCTTCCCACTTGAGCCTTTCACACAACCTCCTTTTATAACCTGCTGAGCCTCCAGGGTCTACTACAATGTCTGAAGGATTGGGTTTCAACACATCTAGTCGTGATTTGGCGGCATAAGACAACAGCAGAATTATACAGTATGCTGGGATGGAAAAAAAGTCACCTTGCACACATGTGCATTTTTTGTTTGTTCAGTATTATATTTCTGTCAGAAGCATTTCAATCTCGATAATTTAAAAATATCCCAAGGAGGGTGGTGAGAGTGATACAGAGTGACAGAATGGGAGAGACAAAGGAGCAGGAGATGAGGTTGTAATGTTTTAACAGAGCCAGTATCCGGAAGAGAACAGAAATACAATCATTTGGCTTGGTTTAATTTTTATTAAGGATTTCAATATGAGGAAAACTGTTTCTTTTCACTAGAACCTGAAGGGCAGCACGGTAGCACAGTGGTTAGCACAGTTGCTTCACAGCTCCAGGGTCCCAGGTTCGATTCCTGGCTTGGGTCACTGTCTGTGCGGAGTCTGCACGTTCTCCCCGTGTCTGCGTGGGTTTCCTCCGGGTGCTCCGGTTTCCTCCCACAGTCCAAAGATGTGCAGGTTAGGTATTTGGCCATGAGAAAGTGCCCTTAGTGTCCAAAATGGTTAGGTGGGGTTACTGGGGATAGGGTGGAGGTGTGGGGCTTAAATAGGGTGCTCTTTCCAAGGGCCGGTGCAGACTGAATGGGCCAAATGGCCTCCTTCTGCACTGTAAATGTTATGATTTTAGCCTGCTGTGCAGGTTTAGGACAAAATAAAATTTGTTTCATTATGATGAACAGTGTAACAAGACTATAAAATTTTCTGTGGTGGTTCTGCAAGGGTATCCAGTGTCTGACATCCAATCAAATCAAGAATCTTTAGGTTTGGTTTGCATTTGTGCCGATTTCAATTAAGGTAGCACCTTTTGGTCAGTAAGGAGAAAATCAGGTGGTGGTTCCTCCTCCTGATCGCTGTTTGGCAAATCCTGCTAGAGGTACATGCATGTGAATATAATGTTCAATCATGTCCCCACATGATTGAACTCAACGTTTAATACTGTCCTCTCCCACTTTGGTTGGACAACTGGTGGCAAATAACATTCATGCCACACAAGTGCCGAGTACATGATTATCTCCAACAAGAGATAAGCTAATCATCTCCACTTGAAATTTCACGGCATTACCATCATTGAATCCCCCATCCTAGGGATTACCATTGACCAGAAACTGAACTGGACTAGCCATATAAATACTGTGGCTACAGGAACAGGTCAGAGAGTGCCTGGGAATCCTGTGGCGAGTAACTCACCTCCTGACTCCCCAAAGGCTGTCCACAATCTATAACACATAATTCAGGAGTGTTATGAATATTCTCCATTTGCCCTGGTGCATGCAGCTCCAAAAACACTCAAGAAGCTTGATACCCTTCAGGAAAAAGTAACCCACACCCCACTTTAATTTCTAACTGACTCTATCTCCAATCAAGCAAAACCCATTATAGGTCAAAAGCCGCTTGTAAATATAGTTAGAAAACACTGGGATATTAGCTGTCCTTTAGGAAGAGATTTCTGGGAAAGACTGCTTGAAGAGAGAGAGAGAGATCCTTTCAAGAAACAGCCAGCAGATCCTTCTTTCTGTGTCAGACTACTGCTTAACCTGACAGCCTTTGGCAATAGCTGCTGCTCAGCTTAAATGTCCTAGAAAAACTAAAAACTAAAATACCTGCTGCAGGTCTAGCTCCTTCAATTAATTACATCATCTTTATCCCACTCAGATCCCCTGACCTGCTTACCTAAGTCTAAACACAATGTCTCAAATTATTTACACTCCAGGGAATCCCAAGCAATATAAACAACATTCCATTAAGCCTTTCTTTGTAAACACATACATGGTTGGAATGAATGGTGATCGCATTTTAGGACACCTTAATTGCACCTTGTGCAGCCACAGAGTCTGGATAACTTAATCTAGATTCTTCAGTAATATTACTGCAAAAGATATATATACCTGAACTCAAGCTTTTAAAAACATTACTGCAACAGATATAAAATACAATGTATACATATACCAATTTCTGACATTCATCATAATAGTCATACTCACAGAATCACACCTGACAGAAGATGTCCCAGACACCAAGGCCGGGATTCTTCAAAACGGTGGCTAAGTGTTGACGCAGGCGTAAACACCAGAGTGTTTCATGCCGGCGTCAATGGGCCTCTTGGCCCAGCGATTCTGTGGCCCGCAGGGAGCCAGCACAGCCTTGGAGTGCTCCACGCAGTTCTGGCTGCCGATATGCAGCCCCGTACTTCTGGCTGCGGGTCCACACATGCGCGCGCAGTCCGCTTCCGAGCTGTCCCGCGCGACATTGTGGACCAAAATAGCGGGCCGGCGCGGAAGAAGGTAAGCCCCCCAGATCGCGTGTGCCTGCCGATCGGTAGCCCCCGATTGCGGGCCTGGCCGTCGTGGAGGCCCCCCTCGGAGAATGTTCACCCTGCACCCCACCAGGACGGCCACCGCCGCCGCGATTACGAGCTCCCACCGGGTGGAACCATACGTGAACCACTCTGGCGGGAACTTGGCTGGTCGACTGCGGAGAATCGCTGCGGGGGCCTCTTTCAACAGCCCTCGACCAGCACCGGGATGACTGCCCGCGCGCGCGACTGACGTCCCATTCTCCGCCACTGTGCCGAGCCCGAGTTCGGCACGGAGGCTCGGAGAATCCCAGCCCACTATCTCCATACCTGGGTATGTGCTGTCCCACCAGCAGGACAGATCCAGCAGCAGTGGCAGCACCTACTGTCAATCATCAGTAAAGTGGGGGAAAGGGGCTTCATCAGTGCTATCAGGTGGCACTTACTTAGCAATAACCTGCTCACTGATGCCGGGGGAGAAAATACTCCACTGGTTGGAGTCATACCAAACACAAAGGAAGATGGATTGGATTGGATTGGATTGGATTTGTTTATTGTCACGTGTACCGAGGTACAGTGAAAAGTATTTTTCTGCGAGCAGCTCAACAGATCATTAAGTAGTAAAAAGTAGATCTGTTTGGGAGAGCTCGTAGAGAGTCGCCTCGCTCCGGCGCCATCTTGGGAGCTCTGAAAGATGGTTGCGGTGGTGGAGGTCAGTCGCAGGACATTACTGCAGGAGTTCTAGGCCCAACTATCTTCAGCGGCTTCCTTCCAACATAAGGCATTGGACAGTACAAGTGGATTGTCCCAGGTTCGATTCCCCGCTCGGTCACTGACTGTGCGGAGTCTGCATGTTCTCCCCATGTCTGCGTGGGTTTCCTCCGGGTGCTCCGTTTCCTCCCACAGTCCAAAGACATGCAGGTTAGGTGGATTGGTTATGATAAATTGCCCTTAGTGACCAAAAGGCTTAGGAGGAGTTATTGGGTTACGGGGATAGGGTAGAAGTGTGGGCTTAAGTGGGTTTTTGCAGACCCGATGGGCCGAATGGCCTCCTTCAGCACTCTGTGTTCTATGGTCCATAAGGTCAGTTGTGGGGATGTCTGCTGATTATTACACAATGTTCAGCACCATTTGTGACTCCTCAGATACTGAAGCAGTTTGGGGGCCAGTTTAGCTAAATTGGCTGGACAGCTAATTTGTGATGCAGAGCAAGATCAACAGCGTGGGTTCAATTCCCTTACTGGCTGAGGTTATTCATGAAGGCCCCAACCTCTCAACCTTGCCCCTCGCCTGAGATGTGGTGATCCTCAGGTTAAATCAACTTGAGTCAGCTCTCCTCTTCAAAGGGTAAATTAGCCTATGGTCATCTGGGACTCTGATGACTTTATTTTCCTGAAGTAGTCCATGTGCAAATGCAGCAAGACATGGACAATATTCAGGCTTGAGAGCAAGAGTACAAGAGCAGCTCAGAGGCTAGGAATCCTGCGGGGAGTCCCTCAGCGCCTGACTCCCCAAAGCCTGTCCACCACTTCCAAGACACAAGTCAGGATAACTGAAGCTCCAACAGCACTCCTGAAGCTTGACACCATCCAGGACAAAGCAGCCCAGTTGATTGGCACCCATTCAATAAACATTCACTCCCTCCACCACCGAAGCACAATAGCAGCACTGTGTACCATCTATAAGATGGACAGCAGGAAATCATTATGGCTCCTCAGGCAGCACCTTCCAAACCCATGACCACTACCATCTGCAAGGACAAGAGCAGCAGACACCTGGGAACATCACCACCTGGAAGTTCCCCTCCGATTCATTCACCATCCAGACTTGGAAACATATTGCCGTTCCTTCACTGTCACTGGTCAAAATCCTTAAACTCCCTCTCTAACAGCACAGTGTGTGTACGTACACCACATGGACTGCAGCGGTTCAAGAAGGTAGCTCACAACCACCTTCTCAAGGGCAATTAGGATGGGCAACAAATGTTGGCCTAGCCAGCGAAGGCCACAACCCATAAAACATTAAAAAAAAATAAAACAGTGGTTCAAGAAGCCGCAACCAACTTCTGAATGGCAATTAGGGGTGGGCAATAAATGCTGGCCTAGCCAGCAATGCCCACATCCTATAAATGAATAATAAAAACACTCATGACCAAAGCTTAGAATTTAAGAATGCAGCAAGCAGGGGAGGATATTCTGAAATGTTAGAGGAAATTCTTTGGTCAGTACTTATCCTTCCCAGAAGGGAAAGTTGGGAGGCTCTTATAAACAGTGATCATAGTATTGAACGGTTTAGATTAGTTAAGGAGAAGGACGAGAAAGGAAACTGAGAATAAAAATACTTAAGAGAAGGAGGGCTAATATCATCAAAATAAGCAGGGATTTGAATCTGGTTAATTGGAATCAAAGATTGTCAGAAAGAAATGCAATGATGCAACAGGCAGCCCTTAATGGGGAGATGGTTCAGAGCCCAGAGTTTGGAATAAGAGGAAGCAGAAAAAAGGGGCTTAGGACAGATGATAGATGAAGGGAGAATCAGGCTGACGATGAAATGTCCAAAGAAGAATTGAAATGGAAACTAAACGGAGAAAATAGATTGGCAGCTAACATGAAAGAATCCAAAGATCGTCCATAGGCATATTAACAGTAAAAGGGTTGTCAGAGAAGGTCTGGGGCTGGTGATCTATTGGTAGAGGCAATAAGTCTGACTGAGGCAGGTTCGATTCCCGGCATGGGTCACTGTCAGTGCGGAGTCTGTACGTGCTCCCTGCATCTGCGGGGCTTTCCTCTGGGTGCTCTGGTTTCCTCCCAAAGTCCCGGAAGGCAGGGAGCTGGATTCTCCATTTGTGTGACTACGTCCCCACACTGGCGTGAAAACGGTGGTGTTCTACGCCAGGAAAACTGGCGCAAAACGGCCACCGATTCGCCGTTTTGCTGGGGGCTAGCAGGGAGGCAATGTAGAGAGCCCAGCTCTAGCTGCCGATATGGTCCAGAGCATTGTCGGGTCCGTAGCCGCGCATGCCCATGTGCACGGTGGCGGCCTGCAGCGGCTGCGCCGTGCTTCATAGCCAACTCAGCCCGCAGATACGGACCTCAAAAATACCCCGCTTTGACTGCTCGCGCGCCCAAGGACCGCCTGCCCACAGTGCCTCCAGCACCCAATGAAGACCCCCTGACTGCGGATCGGCCCTCTCCCGAATATGGTTGCACCGGACTGAGACCGCAGCCGCCACGCTAAGTTCACGCCAGGTGAGACCATGAGAGTCCCACGCCGTCGGGAACTCGGCCGGTCGGTGATGGAGCATCGCGGGGCGGGCCGCAGGCAATGGCCTGAGGTGGTAGATACCCGGCGTGGCGTACACCTAGAGTATGCCACTTTTCAGGGGGCGGAACATCGCAAAAGCCGTGCCCCCTCCCCCCCCCCCCCCCCGATTTTGGCATCATTGGGGATTCTCCGCCCCCTCGCCGAACTTGATTTTGGCGTCGGGGAGCGGAGAATCCAGCCCATGGTGTTCGATGAATTGGACATTCTGAATTCTCCCTCTGTGTACCCGGACAGGTGCCCTAATGTGGCGACTAGCGGCTTTTCACAGTAACTTCATTGCAGTGCTAATGCAAGCCTACTTGTGACAATAAAGATGATTATTTATTATTATTATTATTATCATACATACTTTTCATCAGTATTTACCGAGGAAAGGACTTTTCCAATGTTCTGGTAAACTGGAAGTTGTTACTCGGGTGATAGCCAGGGTAATGGAGAATTGCAAATGTTACAGCCTTGTTCAGATAAAAAGCAAAGAATAACTCTGGCGATTACAGGCTGGTCAGTTTAACATTTATTGTGGAGAAACGAGAACCCAGATGAAAATGAACAACTACTTCTTGGACAAGCATGGATTTGTTAAGCGCAATCATATGTAATTAAATTGGCGAATATTTTGATGAGGTAATAAAGTGGATGAAGGCATTTTCATTGATATTCTGCATACGGGCTTCCAAAAGGTTTTTGATAAATACTATATGTTAGCAAAATTGAAGTCCTGGGAATAGAAGGGGCAATAGCAGCATACACAGTAAGTTGGCTAAGGGTTAGAAGACAGGACCTAAAACCTTATGGTCTGTGTCGATACTGAGTGCATTGATGCTATCCATCAAATTTCTGTGACTCCCCCCTTTTACAATTTTCCAGCCATATCTTCAGATCCCGGATATCGAAGGGTCAGCACAGCCATTTCCAGAAAGGATCATTGGGTGCAAAAAGATAGAGAAGAAGGGAGGACATGCCCCCTTTGCATGACATACGCTGCCACATTTAGGTATTTTTGTAAATGTCCAAGTCTTTCTGTAAGTGAGTGAGTTAGTGAATAGGTGAATGAGTTGTGGGAGGATGTAAATATGATAGGCATAAAGACTTGTGGTGGTGGGGCAGATGTAGAATAAAGGGTTACAATCAGAAGCACACATGATGTCAGATCACATGACAGAAAAGTGTGGTCTGGAAGGGGGAGAAGCTACTAACTCAGGTTGAGGTTCAAATGTGTAAATACTTACTGTAGGTAAAGAAGAATGGTTTTAAGAAGCTACAGACTTGAATGCCATACCTCGGGAGAATAGACAATAGGCAAAACCCTATCTAGATCACAACAAAACTTGATGGCAGCGAGTAAAAGACCTAACGAACCTTAGAAAGCAGACACAGGCAGGATGAGATGTGAACATTTGGAAAGGCTTTTGACTGCTCTCCAAATATTTCTGTTCCACTCGCAATGATGCCTTCTGCTGGCTTGACTGGAATATCCCACATTAAGACTCACCAAAACTTTGGAACAACACGGGAGCAGCATATACAAGGTGAGACACAGACCTGGAGACCGGACAGCACAAGCCCAAAGTAGCAGGCAGCAGCGGAGAAACAGGAACAATTCCAGGGTTCAGTAGAAGCATTGAGTCCACACAACCAATCCCAGAACCATATCATAGTGCAGAAGGCTTGTGCCAAGCCACGGACTGGGGCAACTGTAGAAAAAGGTTCACAACCTACAGAACTGCTTCAGGATCACGCAAAAGAGATCAAAAAGCCCAGGTCAGTACACTGCTTTATACAGCAGGATCTATCTCTGGTGACGCAATAGCAAGGCAGGGGCTGATGAGACTTCAACTTCTTATGAATAAATCCTGCACGCTTTTGATCCTATTTCAGCATCCTTCAGAATTTAATAATATAGAAGACTTAATTTAATAAAAGAAAGCAAATAATAAGTGAAAGCGCAGATTTATTCCTCAACTCTATAGGTTGTCAGGGAACTGCAATTATGGAATCTTAAAAGATGAGCTGACTCACAACAGACTCATAGGTGAAGGCCTGGATGAAGCATTATCAGATGTCCTACAGACAAAAGGATTTGAGACTAGTAAAAGTAATTCAGATTGTGAGGTAAATCAAATGTGGGAAACAGAATTGTGCATTTGGTAGCGGGGCAGAGATGTCTCGTGGAGAAGATGAAATGATAACATGCAGCTTATAGGCCATAAGAGAGAAAGTGTACACCAAATCCTAAGCCTGTCAAAATGGGTAAAAAGCACACTAACTGCTATTTAGAAATATATTCAAGTGTCAGGATAGACTATTTCAAAACTGTTACTTCCTCAAAAAATGGTGACATCCTTTAAAAGAGGGAGAACATCTTAAAACAGAGCCACATACAAGAAGTGGAAGAAGCACAAGCAAAGGAGCATTAAACTTGAAGTGAATGGACCCTCACAAGAGTTTAAAACTAGACACAGGAGCAGGGGTTTATTTTTTGTCGGATGAAGTCAAATGGCCCAAACAGATTACATTACAACCCACATCTATCAAATTACAAGATCCCTGGTAGGGCAAATTTAAAAGTTAAAGGCTAACTCATGGAAAAGTTGAAATATAAAGATTGATATGTCCTTAAATCTCTGGACGGGATTTACCGGTTGTTCATGCCGGCGGGAAATTCCAGTCCCACCCCGGCGTCGAGGGGTGCTATCACCGGGAAATCCCGTTGATAATGGCGGGGTCAGTAGATCCCACTGGGGGCCGCCTCCGCTGCTGAAAATCTCAAAGTCAGGTAAAGTCAGTAAACCCCGTCCTCTGTATTTCATTCAGAATCAAGAGTGTTCTCTACTAAGCAGAAAGGCATCCCTAAAATTGAATCTAATTTATAAAATGAATGAAGTTGTTGATGAGAATTTCAGCATATGTCTGCACCAGGACTTCCACGAGGTCCTGACATACATACAGCCCATCTGCGACAGGGGTCCAGTTAGATTTGGGCCATGGAGTTTGATGAATGGCTTTTTATCAGACTGGAGCAAGGTATGCAATGGAATTCTCTAAGATTCAGGACAATGACAATTTATTTTTCTGATAAACGTAAATGACCTAGGCTTGAGATTGTAGAATTAGAGTTTTTGCCTCCCTGGAAATGCAATATTCACTGAGGAATGTAGTAGATTTCAAGAGGACATAAGCAGAATGGTGAAATGGGCAGAGGCAAAACAGTTGAAATTCAATGCAGTATTGAGGTGATTTTTTAAAAGAAGAATGAGTCAAGACCATGCATGCTAAGTGATACAATTTAAAGAGGTGCTTGTGGAGAAAAATTAGAAAGTGCCAGCATGTTAGCACAGTGGTTAGCACAGTTGTTTCACAGCTCCTGGGTCCCAGGTTTGATTTCCGCCTGGGTCACTGTCTGTGCGGAGTCTGGACATTCTCCCCGTGTCAGCGTGGGTTTCCTCCGGGTGCTCCAGTTTCCTCTCACAGTCCAAAGATGTGCAGGTTAGGTGGATTGGCCTTGATAAATTGCCCTTAGTGTCCAAAAAGTTGAGGTGGGGTTACGGGGTTACAGCATGGGGTGGAGGCCTGGGCTTAAGTAGGGTTTTCTTTCCAAGATCCGGTGCAGGCTCGATGCGCTGTATGGCCTCCTTCTGCACTGTAAATTCTATGATTCCATGATAATTGTTAATAAAGCAGTTAGTAAAGCATGTGCGATCCTGGGCTTTCTTGATAAATGTATAGGGGCAGCACGATGGCACAATGATTATAGCACTGCTGTCTCACAGCTCCAAGGACCCGGGTTCAATTCTGGCCTCGAGTGACTGCAGATTTTGCACTTTCTCCCCGGTCTGTAGGTTTCCTCTGGGTGTTCCGGTTTCCTCCCACAGTCCAAAGATGTGCAGGTTAAGTGAATTGGTCATGCTAAATTGCCCCTTCGTGTCCAAAAAGGTTAGATGGTGTTACTGGGTTACTGGGATAGGGTGGAGATGTGGGCTTAAGTAGGATGCCCTTTCCAATGGCCTGTGCAGACTCGATGGGCCGAATGGCCTCCTTCTGCACTGTAAATTCTATGATGAGTACAAAAGCCAGGAAGCTATAATAAATCAATATAAAGCAATTGTTCGGCCAGAAGTGGAAAATGGGATCCAATTTTCAGCAGCATTCTTCAGTAAGCACTTGAGGGTTTGGGGGTAATTTACTTGGGTTGTTCCAGAGATCAGAAGTTACATCTATAGGTGAATAGCTGAGGTTGTTCTCCTTCGGCGAAGAAGGCAAAGAGATTTCAAAGCTTTTTTTAAGAATCATGAAAGGTTTCAATGGGGTAAATGATAGTAAAACCTTTCAATGGTTGAAGAGATCAATAACCTGAGAGCACAGTTTTAAGGTGATTGGCAAAGGAGCCAGAGGCAACATAAGACAAAACTTTTTATTTAATGAGGGTTAGGATTTTGAATGGACTGACAGAGGTTTACACTGACGGAGAAGTTTACAAAATTATGAGTGGCATGGACAGAGTGGAGTCAGAAGCTTTTTTCCAGGGTGGAAATGACAATTACGAGGGGACATAGGTTTAAGGTGCAAGAGCAAGTTTAGAAGAGATATGCGAGGCAAGTTTTTTACACTGAGGGTGGTGAGGCCTGGAACCCGCTGCCGGGGGAGGTGGTGGAAGCAGGTACGATAGCGGCATGTAAGTGGCATCTTGACAAATACATGAAAAGATTGGGAATGGAGGGATATGGACTCCGGGAGTGCAGAAGGTTTTAGTTTGGACAGGCATCATAATCGGTGCAGGCTTGGAGGGCCGAAGGGCCTGTTCCTGTGCTGTACTGTTCTTTGTTTGATGAGGTGGTAGTTGCAATTCAGTCTTTCAGAGTTGAGGGAGAGTGGGATTAATGTGATTGCTCTTTGAAAGAGCTGATCCAGAATCAATGGGCCAAATAGTCTCCTTCTGTGATTCTATGATTGTATCATATTTAGATAAGATACTGGAGGGTTGGCAGCTTGTGTGGAACCACAAAAAAACAGAATTGCTTCAGCAGGGGAGGGAAAAACTCCACAGAGAAAATTGGCGTGAAAATATAATTGATTCATAAACTTTCAGGAAAAAGGTTACTGTTTGAAAATGTGGACTTTTCAGTTGAGTATTTGTTCCAATAGTATGGGCCAGTAATGAAGTCCTGCCACAGCTCATTAGTGCCTGTGCTCGAAGGAGCTGATCTGCTTGAAAAAGTTTGTTAAGGTCATTAATATAGTTTTCCTGCATTACCCTGACAAAGTGGGCCGGCATCGTGTTCTGGAGGAAGGCATTAGTTCTCCGCCGCCCGCTGCTGGTAGTGGGGTTCACTTTGCGGCAGAAAATCAAGCGTTGGACCAAAAATGGGATTTGCACCCCGTTGCGATGTTCCGGTCCCCCGCCACTGGCGGTAGCGAGCTACACACTCCATACTGGGGGGCGGGGGGGGATGCAAATGGGTCATTCAAATCTAATAAAAGCTATTTCTTTTGAAAGTGAATATAAACCTCACAGTTCAAAGGACCTGATAGGGTGAAAAGCCTTGTGATGTGTTATGGCTTTCTATGAAGTAACAGCTGCTGTTCAACACTTCTGTCTGAGGCAGCAGATGTAAGAGGCAGGTGCGTGAAAAAGAAATAACTTCATTGTTTCTGCCTCAACTGCTCGTTAGGCAAGGGTGACTGATGGGGTGGGGGCGGCGCAAAGGTCTCTGATAAGCGCGCTTCTGATATGGGGTGTATCTGATATGGGAGTTCTCTGATATAGGGGTCTCTGATATGGGGGATCTCTGATATGAAGGGGGCTCTGATATGGGAGGTCTCTGATATGGGTGGTTCTCTGAGGGTGTTCTTTGATATGGGGGTTTCTGAGATGGGGGGATCTCTGATTTGGGGGATTATGAGATGGAGGCCTCTGATCTGCTAAGTCTCATAAGGGGGAGCGGTATGATTGATGGGGAGATCTGATGTGGGGAGGGTCTGATGGGGATCTCTATTGTGGGTCTGCCGGGAGTTCTGATGGAGTCTAATGGAGTCTCTGATGGGGGTCCCTGTTGGGGATCTGAGGGGGGGGGGTCGGTGAAGGGGGCTCGGGCCACCCTCATGCGTGCTTTTCTGGAGGGGGGGGGGTCACTCGTAATTTCCATGGTGGTGAGGAGGGGCAGTATTTTCAAAGTGGGAAAGGGGGAGGGGCCAGAAGTTGGACCTCAGTATCATACGTTTGCATGGCAAGGGAGAGTGAATCGCTCCTGGGTGCCCATTCTAGTGTCATTGCAGACCAGAATGATTCTGTTCCAGAGAGAGAACATAGGGCGGGATTCTCTGATCCTGAGGCTAAGTGTTGACGCCGTCGGAAACTTGACGGGGCCAACACGGCCTCAGGATCAGCAATTCTGGCCCACGCCGCTCCAGCTGCTGATCCTGGCGCCGCGGGGTCCGCGCATGCTCAGTGAGGCTGGCCGCAACCCACGCGGGAGAAAGGAGGCCCCCAGCCAGAGAGGCAGGCCTGCCGATCGTTGGCCCCGATCGTGGGCCAGGCCACATCGGAGTCCCCCCCCGGGGTCAGACCACCCCCCCCACTGGCCACCCCCGCGACCCTTCCGCGCCGCGTTCCCGCCGGCTGAGCGGTGTGAACGCCGCCGGCGGGACTCTGGTTTTTTGACACAGCCGTTCAGCCCATCCTGGGCCGCGAATCACCGGGGTGGGGGGGGGCGAGGGGGGCCGGTAGAGTGGCCCCCGGCCGGTGCGGCGCCAACCGCCCCGGCGCCAATAACGTTCTGCGGAGAATCACATCCCGGCGTCGGGGCGGCGTGGCGCAAGTCGCGCCGGTCGCAGAGATTCTCCAGTCCGGCCCCGGACTGAGAGAATCCCGCCCACAGTCTAGGTTTTGTGCGTTTCGATGCACACACCTTTTTAGGGTGCAAAAATAATGATCGGCACAGAACACCTTTATTAAATAATCAAGATCTGCCCATTGGGAGGTCCCCACATAAGGTTTGCAGGGCAATTGCCTGGGAAATTCAAATTTCCACTGGACAATTGCCCTACACTGGGTACCATCTGAAACTACCGTATAAGTTTCCAACTTTGGATGGTTCGAACTGTCTTACAATACTTACCCAGAAAAAGTTAGATGAATTAAAACCATCCCTACGTCTGAGTCCCTATGGGGGTCCCCCTATTACATGGGTTCCTGGGCGGGGAGGGGGCCCTATTACAGGGGTCTATGTGGGGGATCCTCCTGTTACAGGGATTCCTGAGGGGGCGTCTTGGGTCACCACTGTACTTGGGGATAGGGGGGCAATTCTGGAGTGGGGGTGGAGGGCTGCTATTCGGTGGGGAGTTGATTTTCAGTGGGGTGGAAAGGGGAGGGGCCGATTTACGGTGCGGGAGGGTGGTGACTGGCCATGGAAACTCATATTCCATATTAAAGCAAAACAATGTTTATTCTATGAACTCAAGTTAACCTTTTTAAAACATACAGTGAACATCTTAACAACCATCAATTCAAATACAACCCCCAAAGAATACAACACTAAGTAATCCTTAATAACTTCCCAAACAATATCCAGAAGACAAAAGAAGCACCTTTTAACAGAAGCACATTAGGTTTACATTCACTACTGAGAACATTTATAATTCTGAATTTACCAAATGAGCAAGAGATAGCATTTTCATGGTAGAGAGATCAACAGTACACCTGCTCTGCCTGGCTTCAGCTCCAACACTGAAAACGAAACGAAAACACACCCTGCAGCAAACAGCCTAAAACGAAAGTAAAAAGCTGACAGACCGCCCAGCTCCACCCACTCTCTGACATCACTGCAGTAGTAAACACCAATATCTTAAAGGTACTCTCACTACAGATATTTATATACACACCCATTTATAAACACCCATTTCTTAAAGGCACTCTCACATGACACCTCCCACAGTCCAAAGACGTGCAGGTTAGGTGGATTGGCCACGATAAATTGCCCTTAATGTCCAAAAAGGTTATGTGGGGTTACTGTGTTACAGGGTAGGTTGGAAGTGTGGATTTAAATGGGGTGCTCTTTCCAAGAGACGGTGCAGACTCGATGGGCAGAAAGTCCTCCTTCTGCACTGTAAGTTCTATGATTCTATGATTTGCATATCATGGAACACTGAATTGCATCCCGCATTACGACCCCAAGGGGATCGTTAAACCCATGCAATTGTGCTCCGGTGGGAAAAAATAGTCTACCAAACTGAGAATCTCGCTCAAGACCTGGGAAACTCACTGCGCCACACTGTTCTTCCCTGGATTGAGTTGAAAGGTCTTAACCTTTTGGCTAAGATGAAGCATAAAAATCAAGCCCAAGATTAGGTCTGATGCCTGTTCTTGTCAGCTTGGACCTAGTATGTCTC
Organism: Scyliorhinus torazame; assembly: GCF_047496885.1. NCBI lineage: Eukaryota > Metazoa > Chordata > Chondrichthyes > Carcharhiniformes > Scyliorhinidae > Scyliorhinus > Scyliorhinus torazame. The sequence continues at coordinate 74,935 of NW_027308507.1, read as the reverse complement.
TCTTGTGGGGGCCCTGAATCGGATTCCATTTGAATTTAAATTTGTTTCGGGAGCAAGCAAGGAGATGGATTAAGGGCTTACCCTGTCCATTCTGTGCATTGGCTTTGTGACTGAGAAATGAATAGAATCTTTTTAAAATGGATTGTGTCGGGAGGTCAGACGAGAAAGGAGCAGCTTTATTTCCAGGCAAATAACGAGGAAAACAGTTTTCTTTTCATTTATGGGATGTGGGTGTCACTGGTCAGGCCAGCATTTATTGCCCATCCCTAGTTGCCCTTGAGAAGGTGGTGGTGAGTTGCCTTTTTGAACCGCTGTAGTCCTTGAGGTGTAGTTTCACCCACTGTGCTGTTAGGGAGGGAGTTCCAGGATGTTGCCCCAAAGACAGTGAAGGAACGGCAATATATTTCCAAGTCAGCGTGGTGGGTGACTTGGAGGGGAGCCTCCAGGTGGTGGGGTTACCAGGTATCTGCTACTCTTGTCCTTCTAGATGTTAGTGGTCATGGGTTTGGAAAGTGCCGGCGAATGAACTTGGTGTGTTACTGCAGTTCATCTTGTAGATGACATACATGGCTGCTACTGTTTGTCGGTGGTGGAGGGTTTGAATGTTTGTGGAAGGGGGAGCAATGACCCCCACAAAGCTTCTTTAGTGTTGTTGAAGCTGCACTCATCCAGACAAGTGGAGAGTGTCCCATTACACTCCTGACTTGTGCCTTGTAGATGGTGGGCAGGCTTTGGGGGGGGGGGTCAGGAGGTGAGTTATTTGCCGAAAGATTCCTAGCCTTTGACCTGCCCTGGTAGCCACAGCATTAATATGGCTAGTCCAGTTCAGTTTCTGATTAATGGTAACTCCCAGGATGTTGATTGTGGGGGATGCAGCGATGGTAATACCATTGAATGTCAAGGGGAGGTGGTTAGATCCTCTCTTGTAGGAGATGATCATTGCCAGGCACTTGTGTGGCACGAATGTAACTTGCCACTTGTCAGCCCAAACTTGGATGGTGTCCAGGTCTTGCTGCATTTTACATGGACTGCTTCATTATCCGAGGAGTCGTGAATGGTGCAGTCATCCGCAAACATCCCTGACTGTTTGATGCAAGGGAGATCGTTGATGCAGCAGCTGAAGATGGTTGGGCGTAGGACACAACCCTACAGTGATGTTCTGGAGTTGAGATGATTGACTCTAACAAGCGGAGAGTTTTCCCCCTGATTCCCATTTACTCCAGTTTAGCTAGGGCACCTTGATGCCATACTCGGTCAAAGGCTGCCTTGATGTCAAGGCCAGTGACCCTCACCTCACCTCTGGTATTCAGCTCTTTTTGTCCATATTTGAACCAAGGCTATAATGAGGAGCTGAGTGACCTTGGCAGAATCCAAACAGAGCGTCTATGAGCAGGTTATTGCTGAGTAAGTGCCACATGATGGCACTGTTGATAACTCCTTCCATCACTTTGCTGAGGAGGGCGGTATTTGGCTGGGTTGGATTTGTTCTGTTTCTTGTGTACAGGACACACCTGGGCAATTATCCACATTGTCGGATAGATGCCAGTGTTGTAGCTGTACTGGAACAGCTTGGCTCGGGGTGCGGCAAGTTCTGGAGCACAAGTCTTCAGTACTGTTGCCGGAATATTGTCAGGGCCCATAGCTTTTGCAGTATTCAGTGCCTTCAGCCGTTTCTTGATATCACGTGGAATGAATTGTATTCGCTGAAGACTGACATCTGTGCTGCTGGGGACCTCTGGAGGAGACCGAGATGGATCAACCACTCGGCACTTCTGGCTGATGATTATTGCAAATGCCTCAGCATTGTCTTTTGCACATTTGTGCTGGGCTCCTCCATCATTGAGGATGGGGATCTTTGCAGAGCCTCCTCCTCCAGTGAGTTGTTTAATTGTCCACCACCATTCACGGCTGGATGTGGCAGAACTACAGAGCTTAGATCTGATGCGTCTTTGTGGAATCTCTTAGCTCTGTTTATTACTTGCTGCTTTTGCTGTTCGGTACACAAGTACTCCTGTGTTGTAGTTTCATCAGGTCGACACTTCATTTTTCGGTATGCCTGGTGTTGCGCCTGGCATGCTTTCCTGCACTCTTCATTGAACCAGGGTTGATCCACTGGTTTGGTGGTTATGGTAGAAAGGGGGATATGCTGGGCTATGAGGTTGCAGATTACGGTTGAATACAATTCTGCTGCTGCTGATGGCCCACAGCGCCAGTCTTGAGTTGCTAGATCTGTTTGAAAGCTAACCCATTTAGCATGGTGGTAGTGCCACACAACACAATGGAGGGTGTTCTCAATGTGAAGCCTGGATTTTGTCTCCACAAGGACTGTGCGGTGGTCGCTTCTACTGATAGCATCATGGACAGATGCATCTGCAGCAGGCAGATTGGTGAGGATGAGGTCAAGTATGTTTTTACCACCCACAAGAAAACAATGCATTTTTCTTGGGGACTATACATAATGGCCCAGTTCAATGTGACTTTGATAGCCAGTCCATGGGAGATTTAGACCATGATATATATTTCCCAGGAAAGATGGATTGTTTTGTTGTGGAGGTTTCCCAGTTAAATGTTTTTCTGAATAAGCGATCTTCCTTTTAAGATATGTCATTAAAATGTGAGGATAATGATTGCTTAGTCAGGAATGCCTCATACTGTGTATGTGTGTGTGTGTGTGCACATAAATGTATATGGACAAATAAAGCAAGGTGCCAAATACTTGCTCAGTGAAACAATTGCTGAATACAGACTATATGATTAGTTATTTAATTACAGTTTATAGGACCTTGCTGTACAAAGCTTGACTGCCACATTTCCTACATTACAACAATGGCTGCATTTCAAAAGTATTTCATTGGCTGCAGAGCGCTTTTGGCTGTCCTGAGGTTATGAAAGGTGCTATATCAATGCAAGCTTTTCTTTTTTTTACTCCCACTGCAAATACCTCGAAAGTGCCGTGATATAAAATGTGAGTGGGCTTCAGCACCATTATTAGTGCAATGCAGATGATTCATCATGATTGAATGTCTTCCTGTGCCAGACAGCACACTTTAGTAACTGCATCCTAACCAAACCTGATTCATGTGATGCCTTTGCTGTTTGTTATAATCAACCGGACACCCTAGTGCAGAATGCCCCTGCTTGTTTTGTGATTATTGTGTTTGTTGTGGATTTGTCACTCCGAGACTACACTCTCACTTTTGTCTCACTGTATTATGAACAGCTAGCAGTGTCCACTGAGTGTACTTTGTATGTATCATTGAGTAATGTTATGTCTATTCACATCTGGGAAGGCTCTGTATTCAGATCTCACTTTTTCCTTGTATAAACAACTTGGGGGCGATTCTCCACCCCCACTCATGAACGCCGTCGAGGTTCACGTCGGCGCGGAACGGCCCCGGTCCCGACCGATTCAGGCCCTGACAATGGGCCAGTATTGGAGCCGCGTCATCTACCCGCGCCAGGCCTTGTTGCCTGCGTAAAAGCGGCGCCAAATAGATGACGCGGCCGGCGCTGCATAACGGACGTCATCCACGCATGCGTGGTTGCCGTCCTGTCCAAATCCGCCCCGCAAGAAGATGGGGGACGGATCTTGCGGGGCCGCGGAAGGAAGGAGGTCCTCCTTCAGAGAGGACGGCCCGACGATCGGTGGGCACCGATCGCGGGCCACCCCACATTCAAGGTGAAGCCCGGTGCAGGATCCCCCCTCGCCCCCCCACAGGCGGCCTCCCCAGCGTTCACGCACCACCCACGACTGTAGCGACCAGGTGTGGACGGCGCTGGGGGGAACCCGCCGTTTTGGCCTGGCCGCTCGGCCCATCCGGGCCTCAGAATCGCCACCTGCATGCTCCTAAGTGCATCCAATTGCTGCTCCAACCGAACCATGCGGTCTGTGAGGAGCTCCAGTTGGGTGCACTTTCTGCAGATGAAGCCATCCGGGACGCTGGAAGCCTCCCGGACCTGCCACACCTCACAGTCAGAGCACAGCACCCCTCTAACTGACATTGCGTCAATGAATTAAAATTAAAATTAAAAAATTTTAAAAATTTTTTGAATATTTAAAAAAAAATTCAAAGTTACTGTTAACTATCTGTTTCCTAGCACTAGATTTCTAATAGAAATGTGAAAGCTAAATATAGTACTCTCCGATCTCTGGCTTAGATATCCCTCTAAATTATAATTAAGTAATTATGTTTAATTAGTTACCAATGTTCAATTTTTTAAAATTTAGTGTAGAATCCCAACCAGCCACTCAGGCCACAGCTTTTCTGTGATGTCACTTCAGTTTCCCCCCGACACACACACAATTTGAAAAAGGTACAAAAGTAAAAATGAGTAAAAATCACTTACTTACCTTCTTAGTGTTAATAATAAAATATGGTACTTACCTCACACCAATGGGTTTTATTATTAGGTTAAAGGAGGAGGGCAGGTGGGAGACACTACACGTGTAGTGTCTCGGGTTTCCTCTCCACCAGAATTTATTGGTGAGGGTCTTCCCAGAAGTCCGCGGGTCGAACTTCCTGTTCCCGCCTTAAATACTAAAATATAATTTTTAAAAAACAGAAAAGAGGGACCGAAAACGGGACCAGGTAAGTGTTTTTGAAGGACAGACTTACCTCCCAGCAATCACTTCCGCCCTGCCCCCGCTGAAATTGACTCACCAGCTCTGCTCCCGCCGAAATCGACTGGCCTGCCCCTGCAAAGACAAGTGTTTTTAAAGGACAGACTTACCTCCCAGCAATCACTTCCGCACTGCCCCCGCTGAAATTGACTCACCAGCTCTGCTCCCGCCGAAATCGACTGGCCTGCCCCTGCAAAGACAAGTGTTTTTAAACAAGAACAAAAACCTTAGGAGCACCGTCATCTTAACTGACTGCACCCTACCCGCCAGGGACAGCGTCCCACCTCTTGAACTCGTCCTCCATTTGCTCCACCAGCCTCGTGAAATTAAGTCTATGCAGGGCCCCCCAGCTCCTGGCCACCTGGACCCCCAAGTACCTGAAGGTGGTCTCCGCCCTTTTTAGTGGGAACGCGTCAATCCCCCTCTCCTGGTCCCCTGGATGAACCACGAACAACCCGCTCTTCCTCATGTTGAGCTTGTTACCTGAGAAATCCCCGAGCTCCCTGAGGATCCTCATTACCTTCGGCATTCCCCCCACCGGGTCCGCCACATATAGCAGCAATTCGTCCGCATAGAGCGACAACCTATGCTCCTCCCCGCCCCGCACCGCACCAACCCCCTCCAGTTTCTCGACTCCCTCAGTGCCATAGCCAGTGGTTCAATCGCCAGTGCGAAGAGAAGGGGGGACAGGGGACACCCCTGCCTCGTCCCTCGATGCAACCAAAAGTACTCAGACCTCCTCTTGTTCGTGGTCACACTCGCCCTCAGACCTCCTCTTGTTCGTGGTCACACTCGCCATCGGGACCTCGTACAACAACCTAACCCACCGAACTAACCCCTCCCCAAACCCAAACCTCTTCAGCACCTCCCACAAATACCCCCACTCTACCCTATCGAAGGCCTTCTCAGCGTCCATCGCCACCACTATCGCCGCCTCCCCCTCCCTCGCTGGCATCTTAAGAACGTTCCGGAGCCTCCGCACATTCGCGTTCAACTGCCTCCCCTTCACGAATCCCGTCTGGTCTTCGTGGATCACCTGCGGCACACAATCCTCAATTCTCGTGTCTAAGACCTTCACCAGCACCTTGGCATCTACGTTTAACAACAAAATTGGCCTGTAAGTTCCACACTGTAGGGGATCCTTGTCCCACTTCAGTATCAAGGAGATCAGTGCCCGGGACATCGTTGGGGGCAAAGCCCCCCCCCCCTCCCTTGCCTCATTGAAGGTCCTAGCTAGCAACGGGCCCAACAGGTCTACATATTTCTTGTAGAATTCGACCGGGAAACCATCCGGCCCCGGTGCCTTCCCCACCTGCATGCTCCCTATCCCTTTGGCCAGCTCCTCCAACTCAATTGGGGCCCCCAATCCCGCTACCAGTCCCTCCTGCACCTTCGGAAACCTCACTTGGTCCAGAAAGCGGCCCATCCCTCCCTCCTCCCGTGGGGGCTCGGACCGATACAATTCCTCATAAAAGTCCCTGAAGACCCCATTGATGTCAACCCCACTCCGTATCACACTCCCTCCCCTATCCTTAACTCCCCCGATCTCCCTAGCTGCGTCCCGCTTCCAAAGATGATGCGTTAGCATCCGACTTGCCTTTTCCCCATACTTATAAATCGCCCCCTGGGCCTTCCTCCACTGCACCTCCGCCTTCCTGATGGTCAACAGGTCGAATTCGGCCTGGAGGCTACGCCTCTTCCTCAGCAGTCCCTCCTCCGGCACCTCCGCATACCTCCGGTCTACACTCACCATCTCCCCCACCAGCCTCTCCTTTTCCCTCTGCTCTCTCCTCTCCTTGTGGTCCCTAATGGAGATCAGCTCTCCCCTAACCACCGCCTTCAGCGCCTCCCATACCATCCCCACTCGGACTTCCCCGTTATCGTTGGCCTCCAGGTATCACTCTATGCTTCCTCGGACTCGCTCACTCACCTCCTCGTCCGCCGACAGCCCCACCTCCAAGCGCCGCAACGGGCACTGGTCCCCCTCCTCCCCCAACTCTAGGTCTACCCAATGCGGGGCGTGGTCCGAAATGGCTATCGCCGAGTACTCGGTATCCTCTACTCTCGCTATCAGTGCCCTACTCATAATAAACAAGTCAATCTGCGAATAAGCCTTATGAGCGTGCGAGAAGAATGAAAATTCCCTAGCCCCCGGCCTTGCAAATCTCCAAGGGTCCACCCCTCCCATCTGGTCCATAAACCCCCTCAGCACCTTAGCCGCCGCCGGCTTCCTACCTGTCCTAGACCAGGAGCGATCCAGTGCCGGATCCAACACCGTGTTAAAGTCTCCCCCCATTGTCAGGCCCCCCACTTCCAAGTCCGGGATCCGACCCAACATGCGCTGCATAAAATCCGCATTGTCCCAGTTCGGGGCATACACATTGACCAGCACCACCCTCTCCCCTTGCAGCTTACCACTTACCATTACGTACCTGCCGCCATTGTCTCAAAATGCTCGATGCCTCGAACGACACCCTCTTTCCCACCAAGATCGCCATCCCCCGACTTTTGGCATCCAACCCTAAGTGAAACACCTGACCTACCCACCCCTTCCTCAATCTTACCTGGTCTGCCTCCTTCAGGTGTGTCTCCTGGAGCATGGCCACATCCGCCTTCAGCCCCTTCAGGCGCACAAACACTCGGGCCCGCTTGACCGGCCCATTCAGTCCCCTTACATTCCAGGTTATCAGCCGGATCGGGGGGGGCCACGTGCCCCTCCGCCGACTAGCCATAAACCCGCCTCGGCCAGCCACGCGCCCGCGCCCCATGCCTGGCCCGTTCCCCACGGCGGCAGATCCCCATCCCAACCCCCTCTTCTCGCTCCAGCTCCCCCTTGACCATAGCAGCAGCAACCCGGTTTCCCCCGCAACCCTCGCTTCCCCGCCCCCTCCAGCCTTCAGCGCGGGAAAAAGCACACGCTTTCCACCTGCCCGGCCCCCCCACCCCTGTCGCCGCTCCTTTTACAGGCCCAGGCCCTTCACCCCCGACTCAGGCCTCCCCCTCCCCCGCAGGGCCCCATCCCCCCTACCGGCCATCCACCCCTACTCCATTTACTTACCCCCCTCCAAGAGCCCACCCGACAGACCCAACCAAAACAGTGCCCAGCCCACCCTAACCACCCTCATCGAACCAAACAAAAATAAGAGCAAAGAACCCCCCCCTCAAAGTGTAACACCCCAACAACAACCCCCGACCACCCATCCCGACCCTCAGTTTGTGTCCAGTTTCTCGGCCTGGACAAAGGCCCATGCCTCCTCCAGAGACTCAAAATAATGGTGCCGGTCCTTGTAGGTGACCCACAGTCGCACCGGCTGCAGCATGCCAAACTTCACCCCCTTCCTGTGCAGCACCGCCTTCACCCGATTGTACCCGGCCCTCTTCTTCGCCACCTCTGCACTCCAGTCCTGGTATATTCGAACCTCCGCGTTTTCCCACCTGCTGCTCCTCTCTTTCTTGGCCCACCTGAGCACGCACTCCCGATCAGCGAACCGATGAAACCGCACCAGCACCGCCCGCGGCGGCTCGTTAGCCTTGGGTCTCCTCGCCAGCCCCTGGAAGGACCCCGCTCCCATCAGCGAGTTTAGCATGGTGACCACATAGGTCCCCGCGTCCGACCCCTCCAGCCCCTCCGGGAGGCCCAGAATCTGCAAATTATTCTGCCTCAACCGATTCTCCATCTCTTTGAACCGTTCCTGCCATTTCTTGTGGAGCGCCTCGTGCTCCTCCACCTTTACCACAAGGCCTAAGATCTCGGCCTCGTTGTCGGAGACCTTTTGTCAGACCTCGTGGATTGCCACCCCCTGGGCCGTCTGGGTCTCCAGCAGCTTGTCTACAGAAGTCTTCATCGGCTCCAGCAGGTCCGCTTTAATCTCCCTAAAGCAGCGCTGGATAACCTCCTGCTGCTCCTGCGCCCACTGCATCCACGCTGCCTGGTCCCCGCCCGCCGCCATTTTGCTCTTCTTCCCTCGCACCTTCTTTGGGTTCACCACCACTTTTTTAGTCGCCCCGCTCCTGGTCCAAGCCATACACTGTCGGGGAACTATTGCAATCTCATTCCCACACCGGGAAACGTCGAAAAAATCCGTTGGGGGCCCTGAAAAGAGCCCAAAAGTCCGTTTTTAGCGGGGGCTGCCGAATGTGCGACTTGGTCCCGCATAGCCGTAACCGGAAGCCCACTGATAACAAGGTTGAGCAGCACTTAAGCAGCACTTTTTCAGGCACCCCCAGCTAGCTCGCAACAATGCAGCCCAGGAGACCAGCCCCAAGATTCTGAGATGCAGATCTGCGAAGGCTCCTAGACGGAGTGTAGGCCAGGGGAGATGTTCTGCTCCCGGAGGTCCCGGAGGGTCAGCCACAGGGCAGCCAGTGCTGCCTGGGACACGTGGTGGTGGCTGTTGAGAAAGTGCCGGAGAAAGATCAATGAGCTACACTGGGCAGCACAAGTGAGTCGACACCAAACCACCCCCCACCCCGTGACCTTTCCGCTCCAACACGAGCATCCAACCCCAACTCTCCATGCGACTCCCAGCCCTCCATCCACCCCCCTTTTACCTTCACCTCCTAACCCTCCCTTTACACCTTCCCCCTGCCCCCTCATCACTGTATATCCTGCGTGCGGCTAATGATACCCTCTCTGTAGCTGCTCAAGAAAAACTCTCACACAATCACCGGGAGAGGGCCCAGACTGGCGGTGGTGTGTCGGAAATAAGAATCCTCACCACCTTTGATGAGCATGCGCTGGAGGTGACTGGTGTGGCCGAGGACAGAGCAGTGGATAGCGCATGCCGTAGAGGTGAGGAACCATCGGGCCACACCCAAAAGGACCTGTCAAACGTGAGTTGTTGTTGCCTTTCTGACCGATCTATTCCTCACACTGACCACATGTCCATTCTCTCGCAGGTCCTCCAACCGATGGCACTGGTCCATCCCGGGTGGCACCCTCTCCAGCCTCCTAGGAGAATTCCTCGGAGGAGAGCTCTGAGGATGCCACCATAATAGTCGCATTACATCTGTCATCCCCACCTTCCACCAGCGCGACACACGAACCTCGGTTGGAAATGTTAGTGATCAGGCTTCTGGGGCACAACCTGGTGAGCACCATACTGGTGCTGAGGCACATCAGGTGGAGGCAGGAACCCCCAGGCAAGACATCAGTCGGAGGTCTGCTGGATCCCAGGACCCAGCTGGGTCCCAGCCTGATGCTGAGCCTGTGGAAGAGGTCATCCCGGTTCTGATGGAGGCATTAGGGTGTGGCTGGGACATTCAGAGAGAGGTGTCAGCAGCACTCCGGCAGATCCATAGCCACTTGGAGGAGTCCCAGAGGCTGCGACCGCAGGAGATGGCACTGGCAATGCATGGCACTGAGGCCAATGCTGCTAGGGTGGCGACCGCAGTGGAGAGTCTGGTGCCTAAAGTCAGCACCATTAGTGAAGGTGTCCAAGGTGTTGCGCAGTCGGTGACGGCCATGGCTGAGGGTCTCGGCAGAATGTCCGACTCAATGGGGATGTGACCCAGTACCAGGCTGACCTTGATGAGGTTCTGCAGGACATGTCCTGCTCTCATATGGGAATGGCTGAGGCACTGCAGAGCTTGTCCCAGACGCAGGTGGGAATTGCCAAGGCACTGCAGAGCATGGCCCAATCACTGAGGAGCATCTCCGAGGGTGTCGACACAATGGTGCAGACCATGGGGAACCGCCAGGACTGAAGGATCCCAATGATGCAGGGGCAGCCAGGGCTCGAACCAGCTCCCCCTCCATCCCATGGTGAACTCCAGTGCCCTATGGGCACCGAGCTGGAGGTGGGGGTGCTGGGTGGCTACCCAGACCTGTCCCATGGAGTGGTGACAGTGGCCACCAGCTCCCCTGAGTTCCACCCCTCTTATGAGGCCATGTCACACAGCCAGCACACGGGACCGGGCGGCACGATTGTGCATGTTCCGACAAGTGAGTCGGGTCCCTCTGGCTCCAGAGCCCCCAGATGATTCCTGTTAGTGGCATTGAAGGCAAAGGGACGTGGTAAGCAGCTGGCTGCCTCCACCTCTGATCCTGGGGACACAGACTCTAGACTTAGCGATAGAGCTGTAGAATGGCAAAGCACATCGAGGATCACTGAGGGCACCCCAGGACGAGGGCGGTTATGTAGGGAGTGAGGTGGGAAGAGTGGGGGGAGGGGGACAGCACCATCGAGAGAGTGGGGAATTGTTACACACAATAAACACCCTTGTGCACAATCAGTATGATTCCTCTGTCATTTTCTTCCGCAATGCAAGCTGACCTCCGAATCCTTGGCCCATCTTTCCAGGCATTTCTCCCTCCCCATGGCACTCACACACCCTCTGGCCCTGGACATGCCCCGGATCTGTGTCCCATCTCTTGGGTGTTCGGATGTTGTCTGCTGCAATTGTGCTGCTGCCATCCACAGTGTTCAAGCACAGTGTCCATGCATCGAGGTGTGATTGGGATGCTAGGCAATGACTCGCACATGGGAATCCACTTGGGTTGTGTGGACTGCTCACTTAACCATGATTGTCAATTCCCTTTTAGCAAAAGCCTCCAGCCACACGGCCAGAGGTCTCAGCAGTCGATGGGGGTCATGGGTGGTCGGTGGGGCAGACGGGCATGGACAAGGGTTTGCCCCGGAACAGATGACCCAGGGGTTGGCAAGGTGGTGCCGTGAGCGGTTGCCCCCCCCCCCGTTTCCTCCCCCCACCCCAACCCTCCTATGGCGGCCCATTCCTGCGGAGGGTGCCCCCACACCCAGCCAAGGTTCCCTCACCCCCTGTTGAGCACGGGATGGTAAGCCCAGCACTCCTGGGCTCTTTGCCTGTGTGCAAAGATGGTTACCCACCTCCTCGGCTCCCCACAGAAGCCAGGTTCACGTTTTTCAACAGGTGTACTAATTGGCACCATGTGACCACTTGCTGGGGAGGCCGGTGAATGACGGGAGGCCGTTGGATATGGGGTCACTCTCGTTTATTGTATGGAAATAGGGCTTAAGTGGTGATAATTGGTTTCTCGCCATGCTGCACGAGATCTTGGGCGTCATTCTCCGACCCCCCCGCCGGGTCAGAGAATGGCCGTTGGCCGCCGTGAATCCCGCCCCCACCCCCGTCGAAGTCTCCGGTACCGGAGATTGGGCGGGGGCGGGAATTGGGCCGCGCCGGTTGGCGGGACCCCCCGCTCAATTCTCCGGCCCGGATGGGCCGAAGTCCCGCCCAGTCCCGCCGGCGTAAATCAAACCTGGTATTTACCGGCGGGACCAGGCGGCGTGGGCGGGCTCCGGGGTCCTGGGGGGGGGGGGGGGCGCGGGGTGATCTGACCCCGGGGGGTGCCCCCATGGTGGCCTGGCCCGCGATCGGGGCCCACCGATCCGCGGGCGGGCCTGTGCCGTGGGGGCACTCTTTCCCTTCCGCCTCCGCCACGGCCTCCACCATGGCGGAGGCGGAAGAGACTCTCCCCACTGCGCATGCGTGGGAAACTGGCAGCAGCCGCTGACACTCCCGCGCATGCGCCGGGAAACTGTCAGCGGCCGCTGACGCTCCCGCGCATGCGCCGCATTTCCACGCCAGCTGGCGGGGCAACAAACGCCATTTCCGCCAGCTGGCGGGGCGGAAATCCCTCCGGCGCCAGCCTAGCCCCTCAATGTTGGGGCTAGGCCGCCAAAGATGCGGAGCATTCCGCACCTTTATGCCGGCGCGATGCCCGTCTGATTGGCGCCGTGTTTGGCGCCAGTCGGCGGATATCGCGCCGTTGGGGGAGAATTTCGCCCCTTGATTTCGATGGGAGAGGGCCGTTTGCATCACCAACTGTTTGGGGCCTGGCGCGATTCTCGATTTTCGGCCTCCCCTGCTATTCACTGGCCTCATTTTGTTCGAGTGAGAACGCTCCGAGGCCGGAGAATCGCACCCAGAGAAAGCTGGGAAAACTCAACAGGTCTGGCAGCACCTGCAGGGAGGGAAAACAGAGTTTCATAGATTTCATAGAATTTACAGTGCAGAAGGAGGCCATTCGGCCCATCGAGTCTGCACCAGCTCTTGGAAAGAGCACCCTACCCAAGCCCACACTACCCTATTCCCATAACCCAGTAACCCCATTCAACCAACACTAAGGGCAATTTAGCATGGCCAATCCACCTAACCTGCACATATTTGGACTGTGGGAGGAAACCGGAGCACCCGGAGGAAACCCACGCACACACGGGGAGGATGTGCAGACTCCGCACAGACAGCGACCCAAGCTGGGAATCGAACCTGGGACCCTGGAGCTGTGAAGCAATTGTGCTAACCACTATGCTACCGTGCTGCCCTAACGTTCCTCTTAACACAAACTCCGTAGTCTCTCCCTATAGATGCTGCCAGACCTGCTGAGCTTTTACGAATTCTCTGTTTTTGTTTCAGATTCCAGCATCTGCAGTATTTTGCTTATTTTAGTGGAAGCCAAGTACAGTCCCGAAAGAGGTTTTGGTCCAATTTATATTAATTTATTGATGTGCAATCAGATTTGGTTTACAAATGGTTCACTCTCAAATGAGATTAAAGTCATTGTGGATATTGTTTAGGTCACTTTAATTGGACGAGAATAGTTGCCTGGCGTCAGTTTTGGCTCTTACCACTGAGTCAGAAGGTTGTGGATTCAGGGACATTCCAGTGTAGTCCTGAGGGAAGGCTGATTTGCCAGAGGTGTCATCCAAGGCCACAACTGCACTTTATGGTGAATGTAAAAGATTCTCTTGGCACTGCTTCGATGGATAGCAGAGTCTTGGATAACCTCAAGTTTGCAGAAAGTATATCGTGGGAGGCTGGTCGGGAGTATGTTAAAATAGTCAAGTCAAGTGGTAGAAAAGATATGGACCAAGGTTACAGCAGCAGGTGACCTAAAGTAAGGGTAGATTAGGGTGATATTAGAAAGGTGAAAATAGTTTCTCTGGAGATTGTTTGAATTTGTGGTTGGTGGTTCATATTGGGGTCATATGTGACACCTGGTTTGCGAGTAATCTGGTTCAACCACAAACAGGTATCAGGGAGAGGATGGAGTCAATGGGAAGCAAATGAAGTTTTACTGATGACAACGGCTTCAATCTTCTCAATTGGAGAAATTGTCTCATCCAGCTCTGTACGTCGGACAAGCAGTCTGATAATTTAGCAATGGTGGGGGAGCCGAGAGAGGTGGTACTGAGGAAAAACTTGTTATCATCAATATAAATGTGAAAACTAAAGTTGTGCATTCAGATGCTGTCACTGAGGAGCAGCACATTGATGAGAAATAAAAGGGAACCAAGGATCGATCCTTGGGGGGTACTAGAGGTAATGCTATGGGAGCAGAAAGCAAAACCATTAATGGTAAAACTCTGGGTGCAGTTAGATAGGTAAAGAATGGAGTCAGTTGAGAGCAACCCCACCCAGCTGGTGATGGGAGAGAGGTATTCAAGTAGGATGATGTGGTCAGACATTTTAAGGTTACAAACAGGTCAAGAAGGATTAGGCTGGATAGTGTACCTTTCAGATAGTCACATAGTTATTTCTGACTTTGATAAGAGAAGTTTCAATATTATGGCAGGGGTTAGAATTCTGGTTTAAGGAGTTCAAACATGGAGGAAAGATGGATTTGGGAGGTGGCAGCACTTTCAAGGCCTTTGGTGGCGGGAAATGCTGAAAACTGTTGAAAACTGCCGGGCTTGCTGGGGGTGGCTGCCTGAGCCGGGGGACGTAGCGGGTAGTGACTTGGTGGCAAGTCCATGGATTTGGGGTGCCCCCTCGGGATCTGAGTGGCCTGACTCAGACCGCCATTCCTGCAGTCTGTCTTTTAAATGCACCCCTTTGTTGCTACTTACATGCCCCTGGCTGCTGCCTGTGTCCTTTAAATACTCAAAAGGCCTCTGATCATCTGGAAGCGCACCAAAGCCATCCCTCTGGCCGCCCTCATACCCCAGCTGTATCAGTAAGGGCCAAGCTCAATCAAGAGCCTACCAGGTGTTGCGCTCCTCAGAAGCACTGTCCCATTGCAGGAGAAACAGGGGATCAGCAGAGCTCACCCCACCAGAGGACACCTGCACTGAAGTGTTGGAACCCTCCCTAGTTCTCTCCTCCTCTCAGGGCAGAGGCCTCACCAGTGACCCCCATGCCCCTAGATCACCAACTGTCCCCTCCTGGTGAGACTGGCAGCGCTGACTGGCTCTGCCACCACCTCCCAAGTGGTGTTCAGGAGGGCAGGCTTGAGCCTGTGGCCCACATTGGGAAAGAGGGTGTCCCTCCACTCCTCATTAGCATGGAGCTGTGTGTCCACCTTGGACTCCTGACCTCTGAGCCATCTTGGTTGCTGCAGTGAATGTGTGGTAAGTGGAATGCTGAAAAACAGCTGCAGCTGCCAGGCTCTTTGGCATTAACTCTGGACCCAGCGATTAGAACGCCTGCTGCTCGTGGAATTGCTCGGAATTTGCACCAGCAGAATGCTGACCCATTAGCATGTACTGAATTGATCCCGGAATACCACCCCAACTGGAATGCGAACCGCACACAATTTAGTGCCGGCGCCAACATTTAGTCTCCCAAACAGCGAATTTTGCCCAAGGTGTTCAGCAGCTGATGCGCTGATCAGCAGGATTGGAGCTGGGTGGTGTTACTGAAGCGGAAGTAAGGTGAAATTTTGATTAATAGAATATTGTCAGAATTTCATCTCGGGTTCACTTAGGATGCAGGGATTGCAAGGTAGCCAGGAAAAGCGTGGAATCAGTATTGAAAAAATGTAATTTGTGGCAGACCAAAGCCTTTAGCCTCCCAATGAATCATCAGAGGAAAGTTCAACTAGGGCAGAATGTCCTACCAGCCTCGTACCAGTCCCGTACCAGCCTCCCCGAACAGGTGCCGGAATGTGGCGACGAGGGGCTTTTCACAGTAATTTCATTTGAAGCCTACTTGTGACAATAAGCGATTTTCATTTCATTTAATTTCATGTTGGCCAAGCAGTCTGACTATAAGATGGCAGTGGTAGGGGGAAGGGACTTAATCATAAGAGATGGCAAAATAGGTGGTCGGTGTCATCCGTGCACACATAGAACCTGATGTCATGTCTTCATATTATGTTGCTCGGGGCAGTTTGTAGAAGGGCAAATTGGCTCAAAGCAACTGTGCAAGCCATCAAAAGAAGTATTCAGTGCTGATTAGTAAAAAGTGTTGTGCCTACTGACAATAAGAAGAAAGATAGAGGATTGTGGGCAACGCCCCAAATTCCGATTCCTCTGAAACTCTGCAGTAAGAGTTCTATTGTAATTGGAAATGGTGGGGTGGAATTTAACTTGGAAAGGTTTCTGGCAGGAAATTGCTCAAAGGTGTTAATTTCTAGACCTCCAGCAATAGTAGGAGGCCTTCATTAATTCCAGTTGATCCTTGTTTAAAATCTGCTGGTTCTTTTCCTAGCCACAAAAAAACTCCTTCTGCCACAAAGAAACATTTTGTGCTTACTTTTTGAGCCTTTTATTCCTTGCTGACAGCTATTGAGTGCTGTCATCTGACAGGAAAGCTGTGGTGGCTTCCTGCTCAGGCCCAGGTTAAAATACAATTGGGATCCTATTGACATAACAAGACCCCAATTTGAAAATATTCTTCAGGTCCCTGACTGCTTTGGGCTCTTCAGTGCCCTGCAGAATACATTAGAACGTTCCTCCCAAGCTACAGTGAAGACTTAGATTAAATTTTAATTGTATGTAATTAAAAATACATAAAACCACTTCCCTCAGGCTAAGTTACAGACTTAAATTAAAAATTAATTCAAACTAAAATCTAAACAGGTTCTAATGATCTCCCAAGCTTTTCCAGTGGTTTTTGTTTGATGATTGCAAATCATGGCTTCAAATAAATGCTTTTTTAAATGCCAAAACAGCGATGAAGAAATGTTCCCTTTTCAAAGTTCTTTCATTGTATTTTTCTTCTTACTTTATTGACACAAAAAACTACAGGGCTCATCATGCACAACAAACAAAGGTCCTTTTGGTCCTCCTCATTTTGTCCCTGAGGTTTGAAAGAATGTGAGATCTTTAATGCAATCAAATGCATTAATCCAGCATAATATAACAGCCCAGGAGCAGTCTATTCAATCCTTTTTTTGAAAATTTTGTCCCACTCCTCCACTCTTCCTTGGAATCCTGTATTTTTTTTCTATTCAATTATATATCCAATTCCCTTTTAAAAGATAACATTGAATTTGCTTTCACAAACTTTTAAGGCAGGGCATTACAAATCATGACTTGTTGCTTAAAAATAAGTTCTTCCTCAGCTACCCTCTGGTACTTGCTCCATTGAACCTTTGCTGTGGAAAAGCATCTCAATACACTTTACTGGGGGGGGGGGGGGGGAATTGTGGATCAGGTGGATGCATTTCCCTTGGAGAGGACTAATTTGTAAGGAAAAATCTGGGACTAAATTGGACAGCTCTTTCAGAGAACAACTCCAGGCTGTTCGGATGATTAGCCTCACTCTGTGCTGGAAGGCTTTTGCAATAAACTACAAGCTTTGTTAAAATAAAGTTGTGAAGTAAGCATATGAAGATGGAGAGAGGAGTGAGGAAAGATTTTAGGGAGGCAGATCCAGAGAGTGAAGCCAAAATTAACTGAGGTCTCAGCCACAAATGGGAAACATGAAATAAAGAAGGAAACTTGACAACAAACAAGACTTGACGGTGAAGGATGGAGTTGTTGAATGGGTTGGATGGTATGAAGATGTCAGGGGCATGAAGAGGGATGATGTACTGTGTCACATTTTTTACTTTGGCAAGGGCTGCACTGTAGTTGAAGAGGACGGATAGTTCAAAGGTGGGCTTTTTGAGGATGTTATGTACTGTAAACAAGGCATCTCTGTATGTCACATGATTATGTGGTGACATCATCAGAGGCACTTGGGAGATTTTCGCTCTCTTCTATCTTAGATAGAGCAAGCAACATCCCTACAATATACTCTGACAAGTGGTTAAGTAACCTATGGTGTGTCAACTGGTTGCCCTTTGTCTCTACTGTGTAGTAAAAGCAAAACCCCTACAGACATAACAGAGCAGTTATGACAAGTGCACAGTAGAGAGAGATGGTGCCTGAGTAAAAGGATAGTAATCAATGCAAGTGGGAAAAAGGTAATAATTTACAACGGTAATTTGAAACTACTTAGTGCTGTACTTTTTTAAACATACCCAGTTTTTGAGCAAGTTTGTTACTTCACACACACTCTTCCTGGCTCCGTTCCCAGCTGGAGCAAAAATCGAGAGAGGGGAGGAGAAGGAGGAAACACAATGACTGTCAATTATCGGCCCCTAAGGCCCTTTAAGAGCCTATATATTTGGGACTGAAATTTTCAAATCTTTTTCCAGCAAGACCAAATAGTATTGTGCTTACTTTTATGTTTATTATTTCATGGAATGTGTGTATCCCATGTAAGGCCAACATTTGTTGCCCATCCTTACTTTCCCTGGGCTATTTCCAAGGGCAGTTACAAGTCAACCACACTGCTGTGGATCTGGAGTCACACATCAGCCAGACTGGATGAGGATGGCAGATTTCCTTCTCTCAAGGGACATGAGTGAACTAGATGGTTTTTTAAAGACAATTGATGATAGTTTCATGGTCATCATTAATGAGATTAGATTTACATTCCAGATTTATTAGTTGAATTTAAATTCCACCAGCTGCTGTGGTGGGATCTGAACCCAAGTCCTAGACCATTAATGTGTGCCCTGGATGACTGGTCCAGTGACATTACCACTGTGCCACTGTCTCTCCAACAGTACACAGCTACACTAATGCACAGTTGTCGGGTTTGCCGCAGGCCCCAAGTAAATTTTCTTGGAGTTGCTCGTAAATGTAACCTGTGGGGGCAACTAGCCCTGAGAGTTCAAGGGCACTTTCAGACATTTTAAACTGCATTCGTTAAGTGGATAGCTCCAAAAGAAAATTCATGAACTGCTCCCTTACTGTTGCATGTAGGTTGTCAGTGTAAGCTAAGAGTAATTCACTCCAAATTAATAGCTAGTAAAAGCACTGATGTGAGATAATGAACTGCCTCATGCAATGCTGTGCCTTTTAAGATTCTACAAACAAGCAATGCTGATAACAAAGCTTTCCAAACTGCTGATTCCCACCCCCACCCCCACGTTCAAACAGAAGTGATTCATAGAATTTACAGTGCAGAAGGAGCCATTCGGCCTATCGAGCCTGCACCGGCTCTTGGAAATAACACCCTACTTAAGCCCACACATCCCCATAGCCCAGTAACCCCGCCTAACCTAAGGGCAATTTATCATGGCCAATCCACCCAACCTGCACATCTTTGGACTGTGGGAGGAAACCGGAGCACCCGGAGGAAACCCACGCACACACAGGGAGAACATGCAGACTCCGCACAGACAGTGACCCAAGCCGGGAATCGAACCTGGAACCCTGGAGCTGTGAAGCAACTATGCTAACCACTGTGCTACCGTGCCGCCCATTGAACATTGTGCTGCAAGAATTTAAGTAATGGAACTCTATGGGCCCAAGTAATGAGGACTCATGGCCCTCACTTGGACTGTGGGCTTTATTATGGATGTCTCACCTCCTATTTTATGCAATGGTTAAAATTGTGCAGGCCATTTTTTAATACAAAATCAAT
Source organism: Scyliorhinus torazame (assembly GCF_047496885.1). Lineage (NCBI taxonomy): Eukaryota > Metazoa > Chordata > Chondrichthyes > Carcharhiniformes > Scyliorhinidae > Scyliorhinus > Scyliorhinus torazame. The sequence continues at coordinate 55,689 of NW_027308507.1, read as the reverse complement.
TCCCTCCTCATTTCCTTTGCAGATTATACAGTAGATTAAGTTTCTCTAATCTGCAGCTCAGAAACCATGCAGGGAAGAAATAGTTCACAGATCAAAACAAATTTCTTTTAGCTTTTTTATTATATTTAGTTTTTTGATATTAAAAAATCTTTTTTATAACTAATTTCCAATCTACATCAGTATGGTATGCTGTGTATACTTTATAAAAACATTTAGTAAACACATTTCACAATTTGGCTTTTGTTACATATTAATTCTTTCCAGTGATAATGTATCACGCAGGCATTAGGATCAGATATTGTAGTTATGTGAGGATCAAAAGAGATATTTCAATTTATGCAAAAGAATTCTAAATATCTAAAAGATTTATCGATGAGGTCAACATTTTCAGGATCACATGTAGGTTATTAGATGAAGAAAGAGCATTTTAAAATCAGACTGTGTCTCTTACAATAACGTAATTATACAGGAAGGATTTTGATAAGCTGGGAAATATACAAAAGCACATTAAAACTGTATGCAGTGTACGGTGTAAAAGCTGTCACTGGTGGAAATAAAGGGCGGGATTTTTCATACTCTCTCACAGGATGTTTTGAGGCAGTAGAGTGGCTCTCCAATGGCTGACAACAGGATCTTCTGGTTCCGCCTCTGTCAAAGGGGTTTCCTGTCCTATACATCCCCTGCCGCCAGGAAACCCATGGCTGGGGTTTGCTGTCCCCAATGGTTGATGAAAGTTTTACATTTGTTCATGGGATGTGGGCATCATTGGCTAGACCAGCATTTAATGCCCAACACTCATTGCCCTTGAAAAGGTGGTGGTAAGCTACCTTCTTGAACCACTGCAGTCCACATTGGGTGCAGGTACATCCACAGTGCTGTTAGGGAGAGAGTTACAGGATTTTACCCAGTGACAGTGAAGGAATGGCGATGTATTTCCAAGTCAGGATGGTATGTGGCTTAGAGGAAAACCTGCAAGTGGTATTGTTCTCATGCATCTGCTGCATTTGACCTTCTAGATCAGTGTTTTTCAAACTTTTTTTCCTTGAAACCCACTTTTACCAATCGGCTGCCCTTTGGAACCCACACTGGCCGGCCTTCGCGACAAACACCACCAAACTTTGCGACTCACCATTTTTGCTTATCTTTAATGTAATAAGTGAGCCTACTTGGTCTTCCCAATTACAACTCCAATCAGGTTTATAGGAGGAGAGGGCATTGTGCATATCAGCTGCAGAGTTCAGCCAGTTCTTTTGCGCTGTTTTCATCTTTGTGAGGATGAAAGGTCGTAGCTGTAGGTCGTTGTTAAGGGCAATAGCAACAAAATGCTTGCTTTACTCAGCACTGGATACTCCTTGGAGACGCTACTCCAGAATGCTGACAGCTTCATGACTTGTGTTGTGTTTTTAATGTGCTGTCACAGGTGAGGTGCAGAAGTTCAATATCTTCATCTGGAGTCAGCTGTAAGTTAATAACTGACTCTTGGGTCTCAAACTCAAAAGGATTTTTCACCAACCTCTTCTCTTTAAAAATCTGAAACTTTTCCAATGGAAAGTAGCGACAAAACGAGTTGATCAGAGCAGCCAGATGCAACTGAATAAGATTTACCAGTCTATTGACAGATCCCTTGTTTTCCTCGATGTGCTGTAGCAGTGTGGGTAACATATTTTAGTTATGGTTTTGCACTCGCACTTGCCAAACTCTCAATGACTTTCGGAAAGCATTTATTTCTTCACACTGCCAAAAGCAATCATCATCCTTCCCTTGCAATTTGAGTTTCAGTTCGTTTAGAATTGAAAAGATGTCTGCAAGGTAAGACATAGTTAGCATCCAAGTTTCATCACCAAACGGATCAGCTTGAGGGGATAATTTGTCAAGGAGGAAAGCGTGGATTTCATACCTCAGTTTGTAAACTCTGACAAGCATCCGACCCCTTGACAGCCACGTACCTCTGTTTGGAACAATAAATGTGTGTACTCGCCCCCATATCGGAACACAGAGCCACAGAAATCCTGGTATTGAGTGCACTGTGTTTAATGAAATTCACAACTTTCATAATACCTTTCAACCCCAGTTCACCATCAGATCGAATTCCTTTTGATGTCGATGCCTCACGTGAATAAAATAATGATTCAAAACAATGCCCTGACCATCTGCCTCCTTAATCCTATTGATAACTCCGCTGTTTTTCCCAGCCATGTTCGATGCCCATCACTTGTGATTTCTTTGCAATGAACCCAGTCATGCCCATATTTTCCAACCACGTTAACTATTCAATTCTTCAAAAATTTCTGCAACAAGGGCAGCATGTAGCAGAGTGGTTAGCACTGGGACTATGGCGCTGAGGACCCGGGTTCGAATCCCGGCCCCGTGTCACTGTCCGTGTGGAGTTTGTACATTCTCCCCGTGTCTGTGTTGGTTTCACCCCCACAACCCAAAGATGTGCAGGTTAGGTGATTTGGCCATGCTAAATTGCTCCTTAATTGGAAAAAGAAATAATTGGGTACTCTAAATTTTTTTTTAAAATCTCTGCGACAGTTGTGTTGGTTGGTAATGTCAGGCAGCACAGCAAATCCTTAACAAATTCATTGTGCTAAACAAACCTAATGTAAACTAGCAAGGTTTCATAATCTGAAACATCCGTACTTTCATCCACTTGTATTGAGAACTCCTGTGCTAACTTTAAATGAGAAATAAGCTGGCCTTCTAAATTCAGCAATATCACAAATCCGGCGATCCACTGTGTTATCACTAAGTGGGATGCATTTCAGATTTTCAGCTGACATTTCATCTAAGACTGTACAAGCCACCTCTAATATTGCAGGGAGAATTAATCTCTCTGCTAAAGTGTGGGGCATTTTCTCTTTAGCAACATGGTAAGCTACCATGTAAGAGGCTAATTGTGCTTTGTCATTCAGTGTTACATTTCTGCTAAGAACTTCAGCTGATGATTTAAGTTCTCGCTGCATCCTTTGAAAAAAATCCAGAGATTTGTCTTCTAACTCGGCATGCCTCCAAATGCTTCAAATGCCCTCTTTATTTCGATCTAAAGAGAAATCTTGGGCGGGATTCTCCGCCCCGCCGCGCTACATTTCTGTCTCACCACGCCGGCGGGATGCTCCGTTACGCCGTCCGGTCAAAGGGGTTTCTCATTGTGGGGCGGCCCCACGCCATTGGGAAACTCCCAGGAGCCAGCAGAGAAACCCGCACATGATCAGGGACCCCTTTTCTTTAATTATCGCTACTTTACATTCTTTTTATCTTTTTACATCTCAGAATTTTTTTTTTCTACCTTTCTTCTTGTGTCAGTTGTGTCAGGAATAATTCATTTTTAAAAAACCTGCCAAGAAGTTTCAACTCAAGATCAATCCAGCTCCGGATTGGTAATTTGTATTTCAACTATCCCAACTTCCAATCAACCCTATGAAATTAAAACGATCTTATGAAATGAAAATCGCTTATTGTCACAAGTAGGTTTCAAATGAAGTTACTGTGAAAAGCCCCTAGTCGCCACATTCCGGTGCCTGTTGAGGGAGGCTGGTACAGGAATTGAACCCATGCTGCTGGCCTGCCTTGGTCTGCTTTAAAAGCCAGCTATTTAGCCCAGTGTGCTAAACCAGCCTTATCCTTTTAATGCATGAATAAAATGCCTCATGTTTATCACAAATACCCTGGGAATCATCAGTAAACATGTATCTAGGTTACTAACTATTGAAAAGAAAGATTTGTTAATTACATTTCAGTTTGTTAGCTGTTTGACACAAAGTCACTTAAACTATGATCTCAAAATCACAATATCATTCGACACACTAATATCACCTCACTCACAAACAAAGGAACTTAGCACCTCAGTGCTTTGACCAAAATTAAACCCGAGGAATTCACCTGAGGAAGGAGCAGCACTCCGAAAGCTAGTGATTCGAAACAAACCTGTTGGACTTTAACCTGGTGTTGTAAGACTTCTTACTGTGCTCATCCCAGTCCAACGCCGGCATCCCCAATCAAAATTAATTAGGTAAACATCCTTGTGGTTTCAGTTCTACACTTCCAAATGATAAACTCAAGGCTACTTCCCAGAAGATAAACCTTAGCACAGCCACATAAAACAACCAAAACGCAGATTCTCACAGCTAGCATAACATTCTAACAGTTAACCACAACCCCCACCTTTTCTCGAACTCCCCTGCTGAGCCTCTTAACTCATAGTTTATCTTTTCTAACCGCAGGAAGTTGTACAGGTCACCCAACCATGCTGCTACCCCCGGTGGCGATGCCGACCGCCACTTCAGCAAAATTTGTCGCCGTGCAATCAGAGAGGCGAAGGCCATGACATCGGCCTTCCTCCTCTCCATGAGCTCCGGCTTCTCTGAAACCCCAAATATCGCCACCAAAGGGCCCGGGTCCACTCGCTCCTCCACTATTCTGGCTAAGACTGCGAACATAACCGCCCAGAATCTTCCCAATTTTTCACAACCCCAAAACATGTGCGCGTGATTCGCTGGCCCCCACCCACACCTCTCACAGTCATCTGCTACCCCCTGAAAAAACTCACTCATTCTCACCCGAGTCATATGCACCCTGTGCACCACCTTAACCTGTATCAGGCTCATCCTTGCACAAGAGGAGGTCCCGTTTACCCTTCGCAGTGCCTCACTCCATACTCCCTAATTTATCTCTCCTCCCAACTCTGCTTCCCATTTCTCCTTGATCTGCACCACCCGCTCGCCTCCCTGCTCCCCCAGCCACTTATATGTATCCGCAAATCTTCCCTCCCCTTCCACATCCGGAAGCAGCAGTCGCTCCAGCAGGGTGTATCCTGGCAATCTAGGGGGCCCCTTCCAGACCTTTTGTGCAAAGTCCCTAACCTGTAGATACCTGAACTCACTACCCCTTGGCAGCTCTACCCTCTCTCTTAGTTCCTCCAGACTGGCGAACCCTTCCTCCAAATACAAATCCCTCACCTTGACCAGCCCCACTTCCCTCCACCTCCTGGATACACTATCCATCCCCCCCCGGCTCAAACCCATGATTCTCGCACAGCGGCGTTAGCACCGACATCCCTTCCACCCTAAAATGTCTCCGCAGCTGATTCCATATCTTCACCGTGGACTGCACCACTTGGCTCCCTGAATACCTACTCGGAGCCATTGGCAATGCTGCCGTCACCATAGCCCTCAAATTAGACCCCTTACAAGATTCCTCTTCCATCCTAACCCACTCTACCCCTTCTCCTTCACACAACCACTGCACCTTGTCCACATTCGCCGCTCAATAATAATGAAGCAAGTTTGGCAACAACAATCCCCCCTGCTGCCTCTGCCTCTGTAGCAGGGTCCTCCCCACCCTCGGCACCTTCCCCACCATACAAAGTAGGAGATGATTGTGTCCACTTTCCGAAAAAAGGCTTTTGGTATAAAGATAGGGAGAGCCTGAAAGATAAACAAGAACCTCGGGAAGAATATTAATTTTCACCACTTGGACCCTCCCCGCCAATGATAAGTGCAGTGTATCTCTCCTCTTAAGATCCTCACTGGCCTCCCCCACCAAATTTGTTAAGTTCCATTTATGGAGCCCCGTCCATTCCCTCGCTACCTGAATCCCCAAATACCGAAATACATCCCTCGCTACCGTAAATGGCATCCCCCCTAAATTAGCCTGCTGTGCCAGCTGATTCACTGGGAATACCTCGCTTTTCCCTACATTCAGCTTGTATCCCAAGAACCCTCCAAACCTCCCCAACAGGCCCATAATCCTTCCCATACTCTCCAACGGATCCAAAACATACAGCAAGAGGTCATCGGCCTAGAGCGACACCCGATGCTCCCTCTGTCCCCTCATTATCCCCTGCCACTCTGCCAACCTCCTGAGAGCCATCGCCAATGGTTCTATGGCCAGCGCAAACAGCAGAGGCGATAACGGGCACCCCTGCCTCGTACCCCTGTGTAGGACAAAGCCTCGTGAGCTCATATCATTCGTCCTCACCCTTGCACTTGGTGCCACCGCACCCATGCCACAAATCTCGGCCCGAACCCAAACCTTCCCAAAACTTCGAACAAGTACCGCCATTCCACCCAATCAAGTGCTTTCTCCGCGTCCATGGACACCACCACCTCCAGTACCAGAGCACTCGACGGATTCATTGCCACATTCTAGAGCCGTCTTATATTACTCGCGAGCTGCCTGCTCTTCACAAAGCTTGTTTGATCTTCTGCAACCACCCCTGGTACACAATCCTCCATCCTCCCCGCCAACAACTTAGCCAGTATGTTCACATCCGTGTTGAATAGTGATATGGGTCTATACGACCCCCTTCCCTTTTGTTGGGATTAGTGTGATTACTGCCTGCTTCATCGTCTCCGGCAACTCCCCCATCTCCAGTGCTTCATTAAGCGCCCCCAAAGGATGTGGTGCCAGGTCCGCCGCAAATTCCTTGTAAAATTCTGCCGAGTACCCATCCGGCCCAGGGGCCTTCCCCGACTTCATACCCCTGATACTATCCAGCACCTCCCTCAGCCCCAGGGGCTCCTCCAACGCCTGCCTCTTTGCTTCCTCCACCTGGGGAAATTCCAGCTCGTCCAGAAACTGCCCCATGCTCCCCTCCTCTCCTCCTGGGTCTGCCTCATAAAGTCCCTGGTAATATTCTCTAAATGCCTCATTTATCTTCCCTGGCTCTGACACCACATCCCCAGCCCCAGTCCGGATCTTCAATATGTCCCTGGACACAGCCTGCCTCCGCAGCTGGTGCGCCTGCATGCGGCTCGCCTTCTCCCCATACCCGTATTGCACCCTTCTTGCCGTACGCAGTTGTCCTACCGCCCTCCCCGTTGTCAGCCTGTCAAATTGCCCCTGCAACTTATTGCTCCTCGCCAATCCCTCCATGGTGGACACCCTTGAATATTCCCTGTCCACTTCCACTATCTCGCCCACTAGACGGTCATGTTCCGCCCCCTTTACTTATTCGCACAAACCGTAAATGAGATAATTTCTCCCCGGACCACTGCCTTCAGTGCTTCCCAAAAAATGCCCGCCGACACCTCCCCATTCTGATTGAACCCCACATAATCCCTAATCGCCAACCGCACCTTATCACAAAAACCTACATCTGCCATCAACCCCGAGTCAAACCTCCACCCCAGCCTCTGCTCACGTCCCCCACTTTTCCCCTTTCCCCCCTCCCCCCGGCCACCCCTTGTGGCCTTCTCCCCCACCACCTCACATCCGTTCACCAGCATAACCTGCTAGCGCGGCTGCCCCTGCCCAAAGGCATATCCTAATGACCTCCCCCTCCCTCTCCCCCCGCCCCCCCCCCCCCCCCCCCACTCCTCAGCTCAAAGAAGAAGGCCTCCTGCTGGCCTTACCCTCCCCCACCCAAACAAGGACTTCTGAACTCCAGGCAGCCTTCTCCAAAAGCAAACAAACAGATGTTAAACATAAACAGTCCCATAAAACAGGAGGGGGGATGGGAACATCCATCCCCACATAAATGTTTCACCCCTACAACTCCTTACAATCTCAACATTGAACAGAACCGCCTCCCCCCCCCATGTGGTGATATGCATCACTGTAATTACACAAGGGGTTAATGCAAATACACTAAGACTAAATAAACACTAGAGGGAGCACCAGAGACATCATGACACACAGACATTCAGTCAGTGGGTCAGTGGGATAGGAAGCGGCTGGTGGGCAGTCGGGACACCCGGAGGTGACACTACGACAAGGGGGAAACCCATATAGGGATACGGGGCACACGTGCTCTTTCTCTTTTCCACAGGCGACACTTAGAGTGAAGGACAGGGGCAGATCAGAGCATCACACCCACCGCATGGATTAGAGCAGACTGGTTAGTTAGATTGAGTTACTATAGCAAGATCAGCAGGACAGTCGAACTCAAGTAGGAGAATTGTTAACTGTTCAATAAATGTGTTAAACCTATCAACAAGTCTGAACCTTCCTTTGTCAGAGTATACATCAAGGAAGCAGCTTATGCAACATGAAAAAGCATAACACGACATGGTACCAGGGGTGCCTGTTGGATCTATATAGTTAAACTCAACATATCCGTGACAACCAGCAACAGCATCCAGACAAGATGTTCAATATTCCGGTTCCACAGCAGCTCAAGTACCATGGAAATCTCAGTTCAAACTGGCGTGCATTCAGGCAGAGATTTGAGATCTACCTGGTAGCGTCCGACCTAGATGGCGTGGCAGATGCAGAGAAAAAAAAGCTTCTCCTCACTCTCTGCGGGTGCAAGAGCAGCAGAAATCTTCAAGACCTTCAAGTACTCCAAATGGCAAGACAAGAGGCCACTGCACGACTCCGTTGAGGGCGCACAGATCGACTCCACAGCGAGACCATTGCATGACTCCACACAGGGAACGATGCCAGACTCCACAGAGAGAGCGATTTCAGCCTCCACAGCGAGCTCATGGACAGACTCCACAATGGAAGCAATGCAAGACTCCAGAGCGCAGTCCTTGCATGAATAAGACCATGAATGTCTAGCAACCTCATCTGAGCAACGAGCAGCAGATGATGCAAGTCTGCCACGCTCAAGTGAACAGCAAGAAGACTATGACAATCTACCACGCTCACGTGAACAACAAAACGACTATGACAGTCCACCCAGATTATTTGAGCCACCAGAAGAAGACTCTGACAGTCTACCCAGCTCAATTAACCGACAAGAAGACACTGAAGGTCTTCCCACTGTATGTGCGACAAGTGACAAAGGCATCACAATTCCCATACAAGATGTGCAACATGACAGCGAGACTGACAGACCTCAGCTAGTATGTACAGAGGCACTCGACAATCAAAGTGTGACTACAAGTGACTCCAGTGACACCACGTTAATTCAAACCTCATCCACAAGAAAATGCATTCCTGAACGTTTTGGCTCCGGACGGGGAGCATCAAGACACCTCAGATGATTCAAGTGACACCTCAGATGATTCAAGTGAACCTGAAATGACTCCGGACGGGAAGTATCAAGAAACCAAAGATGATTCAAGTGAACCGGACATGACTCCAAACGGGGAGCGCCGAAGAATCAGAGACGGCACGCTCAATGAAAAGAAGATGCCACAAAGGACACTGACACAAGTAACTTTGTGAAGGACTCGAATTCTCCACTCAGTGAGGTCATTGAGCGCAACAACCACAACAACAAAACCTACAAAAACAACAACAAAGACAACAACAAGAAGCGTACCAAAAGCACCAATGTCAACAACAAGCACAACAAAAACAACAACAATGGAACAACGACTGGTACGACATGGTACAACTCTGCAAATGCAGGACAATGTCACAGCACAGCTCCTAACACTGGCAAGAGTACAGCCATACCATGACATGACAGCAAATCTCACCAATCCAAGTTTGCTCCACTACAAACCAGCAAACCAGCTTTCAAGGCAGATGACATACTGCATCAATATCACAAGAAACAGGCCAGGTCAGACGACACAGATTACATACTGCATCGCTACCACAAGCATAGAAAAAAAGAGTCCAAATCAGACAACAAAGTGATTTGACCACTTCTTGGTTCCTTAAGCACAGGGACACTGACGGCGTTCACAAAGCAATGACAACATCAACATCACTACTTCAACAACAACACAAGAAAGCCACTCAACCGTACCAATTCATAAACTTTGGACTCATAAATATTATTTGGCATTGTATAATCATCACTGTCATCATGATTTGTACATGTCATCACTTATCTACCTATTTTGTTCAATTTTCTTTAACACTGTACAGAAAATATGTAACACGAAAAAGGGAGGCTGTGGTGATATACATCACTGTAAATACACAAGGGGTTAATGCAAATACACTAAGACTAAATAAACACTAGAGGGAGCACCAGAGACATCATGACACACAGACATTCAGCCAGTGGGTCAGTGGGATGGGATGCGACCGGTGGGCAGTCGGGACACCCGGAGGTGATACATCCGGCGTTATTTCCAACCCAGTTGCAGCTACGCTTCTCCCTGGCACACCGTAGAATTTTCTCTTTCTCCACAAATTTATGGAGCCTCACGAACACAGCCCACAGCGGCTCCCCTACTCTAGGCTTCTGGCTCAGAGACCTATGCGCTCGGTTCACTTCAGGTGCCTTATCCAGCACCTCTTCTGCCACCAGTCCCGCCATCATCCTCGAGGCATACCTCGTGGCACTCACACCTTCCACTCCTTCAGGCAGGCCCACTATTCACAGGTACTGTCTTCTCAAGATATTTTCCTGCTCCTCAACCTTTGCCCTCAACATCTTACAAAGGTCTCCTAGGAGCCCCACCCCTTCCTCCAGAGCCACCACACGATCGCTGTGGTCCGAGATCACTCCTTCAATCTCCCAAATCTGTGACCCCTGCACCTCCAAACACCTCTCCATCAGCTCCTAAGTACTCAGGGCTGCCACAGCTTTTGCAATGACCTTTGCATGATCCTCACGCATTTCTTTCCTCTGCTTATGGAATTCCTCCTTGATAAAAGTCATCAGTTCCTGTATCTGGGGCCTTACAGCTTGCCCCTCCCCCGCCTACATGCTGGAAGAGGCTGTTGCTGCAGCAGCAGACTGTTTCAACTTTCCAGCCAAATCTCTCACGGCTTTCTGCTGGGTCTGGCGATCAGGAGACATACCATTCCAGGGGTAAACTACTCCTCTAACATTCACCTACGCCTTTTCATCAAAATACCACCCGGATTGTGTGAAAAGAGCCCTTTTCTGTGACTTTAAGCAGGAACAGCCCTGTATGTGACCACTCACTCCATGGTCACAACCGGAAGTTTGACAGCTACAGATTCTTAAAGAGTATTAAACACGATCCTCCATTCGCCTTAATCATAAAACCTTTATTTATTTTATTCCATTTAAGTCAATTTGCAATGATTGACTTGATACGCATTAGCTATCCTTCGTGGATTTAAAACCATTCTTGGGCAAAATTCTCCCGAAACGGCGCGATGTCCGCCGACTGGCGCCCAAAACGGCGCCAATCAGACGGGCATCGCGCCGCCCCAAAGGTGCGGAATGCTCCGCATCTTTGGGGGCCGAGCCCCAACATTGAGGGGCTAGGCCGACGCCAGAGGAATTTCCGCCCCGCCAGCTGGCGGAAACGGCCTTTGTTGCCCTGCCAGCTGGCGTGGAAGTGACATGTCGGGGCGGCGCATGCACGGGAGCGTCAGCGGCCGCTGACAGTTTCCCACGCATGCGCAGTGGAGGGAGTCTCTTCCGCCTCCGCCATGGTGGAGACCGTGGCGGAGGCGGAAGGGAAAGAGTGCCCCCCACGGCACAGGCCTGCCCGCGGATCGGTGGGCCCCGATCGCGGGCCAGGCCACCGTGGGGGTACCCCCCGGGGCCAGATCGCCCCGCGCCCCCCCCAGGACCCCGGAGCCCGCCCACGCTGCCTTGTCCCGCCGTTCAAAAGGTGGTTTAATCCACGCCGGCGGGACAGGCAATTTATCGGCGGGACTTCGGCCCATCCGAGCCGGAGAATCCAGCGGGGGGGTCCACCAACCGGCATGGCCCGATTCCCGCCCCCGCCGAATATCCGGTGCCGGAGACTTCGGCAACCGGCGGGGGCGGGATTCACGCCAGCCCCCGGCGATTCTCCGACCCGGCGGGGGGTCGGAGAATGACGCCGCTTATGTTTGTACTAATTGCCTCCAGACTATATTTAAAATTCCCGCATTAACTGGTCTTGTTGAGCTCTCATGAACTCATAAGTAAACCTACATATATGAATCATAGATCTATACATAATCATAGAGACATTTTTTTTTGGTGGGGCAATTTAGAAGAAATCAACTGTCTGCTGAAATAGTTAATTTTCCTGCAGAGCCTAAAGGGGCGGAGAACCTTGGAACGCCATTGCGTCCCTTCACATAATCTAAAAACTTATATTGTTCTGTTACTTTTATTCTGCTTCAATTGTTTTCTTTTACACTGATTTCAATTTCCGATGTTTCAGTGCTTGAGAGAAATCTTACTAGGTTTTTTAAAAAAACTCAAATGTTGAAAAGTTCAAATTGGATCTAAACAATGGTTGAAGCTCTAAACATTGTACGAATTCGGGGCGTTCCCCCTCGCAGGAAATCTCAAAAATCATTAAAGTTCAAATTGGATTTAATCATCTTAACGAGAAGCTTTTGTTCTGGTCCCCTTTTAGAGGAATCTTGGCCGACACGCTTCCCATGGTAAAAGTTCAGATCTTACCTTGCCGGCCGGTGTTCAAGTTAATTTTGATCAGTTAACTTTGATCGAACCCTGCTAACCTTGCCTTCTCAGCTAAGGACTCTAACCTTACTGGCCTTGCCTCATCAGCTAAGGTCTCGAACCCTACTGAGCTGGGGATTCGAACCCCAGTTCTGACAGGGGATTCAAACCCCAAGGGGGACTCAAATCTCCCTTAAGACCAACGATGACTTATCCCGGTAGTGTCATGCAGGTGAGCGTATGTGTTTCTTTTGTTAAAACCCTGTAATGCCGAAATTCAGCAGCCGCAGTCTCCGAGTTGTTGACTCGTGAGGTACTACGCTATGTAGTCCGGCACTTCAAGGGTTAGTCATCTAGGTGGATCCTCCAATTATTGTCGAAGTTATTGCAAGGCACACACGGAGCACTCTTTGATCAATCTTTATTGATTTGTGCACAAGGACAGCAAACCACTGGAGTTCATTGCATTGCTCCGTCTGAGTCCAGCAAATCAGAAACAGTTATAGCTTTATTAACCAATAAAATCACGGTTGCAGTCTAATCCTTCATTTGCATGTCACACACCAATAATATCACAGTACGAAGTCTTACAACACCAGGTTAAAGTCCAATAGGTTTGTTTCGATGTCACTAGCTTTCGGAGCGCTGCTCCTTCCTCAGGTGAATGAAGAGGTATGTTCCAGAAACACATATATAGACAAATTCAAAGATGCCAGACAATGCTTGGAATACGAGCATTAGCAGGTGATTAAATCTTTACAGATCCAGAGATGGGGTAACCCCAGGTTAAAGAGGTGTGAATTACATCAAGCCAGGACAGTTGGTAGGATTTCGCAGGCCAGATGGTGGGGGATGAATGTAATGCGACATGAATCCCAGGTCCCGGTTGAGGCCGCACTCATGTGTGCGGAACCTGGCTATAAGTTTCTGCTCGGCGATTCTGCGTTGTCGCGCGTCCTGAAGGCTGCCTTGGAGAACGCTTACCCGGAGATCAGAGGCTGAATGCCCTTGACTGCTGAAGTGTTCCCCGACTGGAAGGGAACATTCCTGCCTGGTGATTGTCGCGCGATGTCCGTTCATTCGTTGTCGCAGCGTCTGCATGGTCTCGCCAATGTACCACGCTTCGGGACATCCTTTCCTGCAGCGTATGAGGTAGACAACGTTGGTCGAGTCGCACGAGTATGTACCGCGTACCTGGTGGGTGGTGTTCTCATGTGTAATGGTGGTATCCATGTCGATGATCTGGCACGTCTTGCAGAGATTGCCATGGCAGGGTTGTGTGGTGTCGTGGTCACTGTTCTGAAGGCTGGGTAGTTTGCTGTGACAGTGACCACGACACGCAGACGCTGCGACAACGAATGAACGGACATCGCGCGACAATCACCAGGCAGGAATGTTCCCTTCCAGTCAGGGAACACTTCAGCAATCAAGGGCATTCAGCCTCTGATCTCCGGGTAAGCGTTCTCCAAGGCGTTCTTCAGGACGCGCGACAACGCAGAATCGCCGAGCAGAAACTTAAGCCAGGTTCCGCACACATGAGTGCGGCCTCAACCGGGACCTGGGATTCATGTTGCATTACATTCATCCCCCACCATCTGGCCTGCGAAATCCTACCAACTGTCCTGGCTTGACACAATTCACACCTCTTTAACCTGGGGCTACCCCATCTCTGGATCTGTAAAGATTTAATCACCTGCTAATGCTCGCATTCCAAGCATTGTCTGGCATCTTTGAATTTGTCTATATATGTGTTTCTGGAACATACCTCTTCATTCACCTGAGGAAGGAGCAGCACTCCGAAAGCTAGTGACATCGAAACAAACCTGTTGGACTTTAACCTGGTGTTGTAAGACTTCGTACTGTGCTTACCCCAGTCCAACGCCGGCATCTCCATATCAATAATATCACAGTTAAACTTTCATTTTAAGCCAATGAGAGGACAGTAATTCTAGCCAATAGAAAACAGGGCAAACGAACCAATAGAAGAGCAAGGCCTTTCAATCTTTCTTTTACGTAATTATCTCCCCTTTGCCCTTGGAGGTTACGGTAGTTTACAGAAATGCGCATTCATGAGAAGGCTACCTCCATCATCCTGTCTCCACAGACATATGTCATTCACTAAGAAACAGGATATTATGGTTTCCACACTGACTCATGTCCTTCACCAAGGAACCGGATATTATGTATTCCACAGATGTTTTGAGAGTTTAAACTCTAATTTCCCAGTACCTCCCTCCATATAACGCACATGGGCTTTGCATCCTGATTTGCATTGGCACAATTAACAAAGCCATGCCTCATCAAACTGTCCTTATACTGCTTTATTCCCGATTTCAGTTTTTTTCTTTGTTGGCTGATCACCAGAGGCCCTGGAGCTCTGTACAGAGCTAACACTAGCACTGCCTTGTCCTGCCATGGACTCTCCAGGGCAGCTCTCTCCAGCAGATTCAATTGTGAGATCATGGCCTATTTGTGTCTCTGGCCCTCTCATCCTGATAACAAATCAATCCATCTTCAGTTCTTTAGTCCTGTTGCCTTGTTTGCTTGCAGCTAGAAAACGGAGAAATCTCCTTGCTGTGATTTTGTGCCAAAAGCACAAATGTACAGAGCGTGTGACGTCGGTGTATGTGGCCAGCACGTGTCCTGCTCTCTGCTGCCGCTTCTGGCCGGAAGACTGCATTGTTCTATTTAAAAGCCGGTCCTGGCCGGCATTCTTAATTTAAAAGCTGTACTTGACCATTGGGGCGTCTCCCGCGATGGAGGATGCTGTGACTGATCGCTCCAGGAACCTCCCGACACTCGCTCATACACCACCCATGGGTCGCGACCCACAGTTGGGAAAATCCTGTTCTAGGTGGTAGAAGTCATGGGTTGGGAAGATGCAATATTGAGGAGTCATGAATGGAACTGACCATTGTACAATCAACTGTGAACATCACCACAATGGCCTTCTGATGGAAGAGAGGTCATTCATGAAGTAGTTGAAGATGGTTGGGTCTAGGACACTACCCTGTACTAGGAACACCTGTAGTGATGTCCGGTTTGAGATGATTGACTTCCAACTACCACAACTATCTTCCTTTGTACTAGGTATAACTCCAACCAGTGAACGACTTTCCCTCTGATTCCCATTGACCCTTATTTTGCTAGGGCTCGTTGATGCCATAGTTGGTCAAATGGTATCTTGCTGTCAAAGGCAACCACTCTCACCTTACAGTTGAGTTCCTTTCTTTTGTTCATGTTTTGTCAGGATGAGGTCAGGATCTGAGTGACCCTAGCAGAACCCAAACTGAGCATCAGTGAGCAGGTTATTTGCTGAGTAAGTGCCTCATAAGACTGTTGATTATACCAGCTACACTTTGCTGATCAAAAGAAGCCTGATAGGGATGTAATTGGTCCAGTTGGATTTGTTCTGCTTTTTGTGGACAGGACATACCTGGGCAATTTTCCACATTATCAGGTAGATGCCAGTGTTGTAGCTGTACTGGATGAACATGGCTAGGGAGCAGCTAACTCTACAAGTCTTCAGTACGATTGCCGGAATGTTGTCAGGGCCCATAGTCTTTTCAGGATCCAGAGCCTTCAGCTATTTCTTGGAGTGAATTTAATTGGCTGAAGACTGGCCTCTGTGATGTTGGGGGACCTCAGGACTAGGCCAAAATTGATCTCCTGCTTGGTACTTCTGGCTGAAAATTGTTGCAAATGAGGATGGGTATATTTGTGGAACCTCCTCCTCCAGTTAGTTGTTACACATTATACAATTGCTAATATTGTTCGAGAACCCGGGCAATATGATTCCTAACTTCTTCATTGGAAACATTTCCTGTTTCACTGTAGAATATCATTTCGCATTGCTCTCCAGGGTGCCCTGGGTATAACGGAGACATACATAGCTTTCTGCAGAATCCCAGATCATTTTTAGAGGTAGTGGATTCATTTTAAATGTACTATTGTTGTGTAGGCAAAAACAGCAACGTATTTTCTTAAAGCAAGCTTCCATAAACAACAAACCAGGGGCGAAATTCTCCCCCAACGGCGGGATGCCCGCCGACTGGCGCCAAAGCCGGCGCAAATCAGACGGGCATCGCGCCGGCAAAAAGGTGCGGAAGTCTCCGCATCTTTGGCGGCCTAGCCCCAACATTGAGGGGCTAGGCCGACGCCGGAGGGATTTCCGCCCCGCCAGCTGGCGGAAATGGCGTTTGTTGCCCCGCCAGCTGGCGCGGAAATGCGGCGCATGCGCGGGAGCGTCAGCGGCCGCTGTCAGTTTCCCCGCGCATGCGCGGGAGCGTCAGCGGCCGCCGAAAGTTTCCCGCGCATGCGCAGTGGGGAGAGTCTCTTCCGCCTCCGCCATGGTGGAGGCCGTAGCGGAGGCGGAAGGGAAAGAGTGCCCCCACGGCACAGGCCCGCCCGCGGATCGGTGGGCCCCGATCGCGGGCCAGGCCACCGTGGGGGCACCCCCCGGGGTCAGATCGCCCCGCGCCCCCCCCCCAGGACCCCGGAGCCCGCCCACGCTGCCTGGTCCCGCCGGTAAATACCAGGTTTGATTTACGTCGGCGGGACAGGCAATTCCTGGGCGGGACTTCGGCCCATCCGGGCCGGAGAATCCAGCGGGGGGTCCCGCCAACCGGCGCGGCTGGATTCCCGCCCCCCGCCCAATCTCCGGGAGCGGAGACTTCGGCGGGGGCGGGGGCAGGATTCACGGCGGCCAACGGCCATTCTCCGACCCGGCGGGGGGTCGGAGAATGACGCCCCAGATTTGTGACTAGAAAGGTTGCTTGGGAGAATATTGGCTGGGAAAATTACTTTCTTCTTTTGATGAGTGTATTGAGTTCTTTTCTGTCCCCTTGTGATTTGTTTACCATCTCATCTGAAAGACTGCCCCTCTGTCAACGCAGCATTCCCAAAGTGTGACACTGAAATCTTAGCTAAGATCAGGTGCTAATAGTGAGACCTGTAGCCACAACCTTTAGACCACAGGTGAGACTAATACTTAATGTACCATGCACCAATACTATTATCATGAAAGTTTTAATTCATTCAAAGCACGATACTTCTTTAAAACATCAAAATATCCATGGATTGTAGGAGTTTGTTTCCTAATTTCTAGAAGGCTGGAGCCAGAGACACATTTGAGTTAATTACTGTCTGATGCTTCTGGAATGCATTAACAAGCTGTGAAGCCTTATGTTGTGGCTTCAATGTTTGTAACCCAGGCATTCCACAGACTTATCATCTAATTTGCAATTATGGAATGATGTGACAATAAACAAAGAACACAAAAGTGATGTTGGGCCCACTATATTTCTCTGATTTTTCTTTTATTCATTCCTGAATGTGGATGTTACTGGCTAGGACAGCATTTATTGCTCATCGCTTATTGCCCTTGAGCGGGTGGTGGTGAGGTACCTTCTTGAACTGTTGCAGTCCATCTGGTGCAAGTGCACTCACAGTGATGTTAAGGAAGGCAGTTCCAGGATTTTGGCACAGCTAAAATGAAAGAATGGTGAGATAGTTCCAAGTTACAATGTTGTGTGATTGGAGGGGAACCTCCAGGTGGTGATGTTGGCATGTGTCTGCTGCAATTTCTTTTGAGGTGATAGACACCATAGTTTGGAAGATGCTGTTGAAGGAGCCTTGGTAATTTGCTGCAGAGCACCTTGCATATGGTATGCACGGCTGCCATTGTGCGCTGGTGGTAGATTAAGTAAATGTTTACAGTGGTGGATGAGGTGCTGATCAAGTGGGCTGCTCAGCGCTGGATGATATTGAGCTTAAGTGCTGTTGGAGTTGCACTCATCCAGTACTCCATCACATTGCTGACCTATTCCTTTCAGAAGGTGGATAGGCTTTGTAGAGTCAATTGTTACAGTCCCTGTGAAGATAACCAAAATAACAAAATTTATTGAATGACTCAAATGAAGAAATTACTATTAGAATCCACTATTTGTAGCTTTTACATCAACATGAATCAGAACCAATGGAAATTAAACATAAATGAAGAGGCAAATTAAACTTCAAATAAAAAGGTAAATTTCACTTTAAATCTTCAATGCAACGAAGACATGTTTTACACATACACAAGCATTCCCATTATTCCCTGCATAAATGTGGTTCTATGAAGCTGTACAGTTCCAGAGTTTACTGTTATTTTTTCATGCAGTGTATGTCAGGAGTTCCATTAGACCACAACTTTCACCTCCAAGGTTCACAGGTACAATTATCATCAAAAGGCACACTTCGATGACCCTTTTCTCCCTCGGATCAGAACAGTTTTCCAGAGTTCCCTTTTTAACCAGCCAACCAGTAACACCCCAGTTCATGATTTGGCCACTTGGGGAAACACCCAGCTCTTCAGATTCTCTGAGTATTCACACAGCTTTCCAGGTTTTAGATATTTTTAGCTAGCTTGTACAATGCAGCAAGAGCTCATTTCTGCCACGTAGAAAAAGTGACCTGTTCTTCAGAGTTATTTGTTCTCCTCACAATAATTGTCTGTTCCACGTTCTGTCTCTGTCTACGTTCTCCATGGATCTGCATCTGTGCCTTCATCTTCCAGTTCCTTTGCTTGTGACGCTCGCTTGTGCCTGCAGTTCTCTGTCAGCTGGCTTAACTTCCTTCCTGTTGGAAGTACATTCAGGTCAAGGGTTGCCAGGTCACAGGGTTGTCAGGCCACATGGAAGTGTATTTCTTATTGTCCAAGAAAATTGCAGCCCGTGGGTGGCACAGTGGTTAGCACTGCTGCCTCACAGCTCCAGGGACCCGGGCTCAATTCCGGCCTTGGGTGACTATGCAGTTTGCACTTTCTCCCCGTGTCTGCGTGGATTTCCTCCGGGTGCTCCGGTTTCCTCCCACAGTCCAACGATGTGCAGGTTAGGTGGATTGGCCATGCTAAATTGCCTCTTAGTGGCCAAAGGGTTAGGAGGTGTTACTGGGTTACGGGAATAGGGTGAAGTCATGGTGCTCTTTCTAAGGGCCGGTGCAGACTCAATGGGCTGAATGAATTCCTTCTGCATTGAAAATTCCATCCCTTTACAACTGATGCTTTTAGATCCTCTTAAAAGTTCCTTTTCAAACATTATTAAAAACAATTACAGATGTCAAAGACATTTCAAAGGAATCACAAAATTTCCCTTACAGTAATGCTTCTGGTCAAAAGTCATCACACACTGTCATAATATACACCAGTATATTATAGTGCACACACACACACACACACACACACATATACTGATGGCCATGCAGTGGGACCAATCAGCATACACAACACCGCAGCCAATCAACAGTGAGAGCACACGCACTATAAAGACAGGGGACAGGAGAGTTCCCGCTCATTCTAGTAGCAGCCAGCTCGGAGCACAGAGCTCACAGCCTGCATCACAGACATTCACCATGTGCTGAGTGCATCACCTGGTTAGGACTAGGCAAGGGTCAACAGTTAAAGCTGGTATTGCATTTACCCACAGTTCAAGTATGTTAATATAGTTAACCTTATAATAAAATAAGAGTTGCACCACTTCCAGTGTTGGTGACCTGTTTGTGATCCAGAACACCCAACACATCACACACCAGGTGAACTACTTGCTCCCAACCTCTGACCTGCTTGTATCCATCAACTTGCTGATGCAGTTAAGTTCTCGGCTATCGTAACCCCCAAGGCTTGATGGTGAGGGATCAGCAAGGGTAATGTTGCTGAAAATCAAGGGGAGATGGTTAGATTCTCTCTTGTTGGAGTTGGCCATTTCCTGGTGTTTGTATGGTGTGACTGGTACTTGCTACATGTCAGTCCAAGCCTGAATCTTGTGGATAGATTTGAGAAGCTACGGTTACTGCATGCAGACACAGACTAATGGCGTGATTCTCCGGAAAGATTTCGAAGTGTGTTAGCGAGCATGAACTGCCGCGAGCTTCCCGGTGTGCGGCTCAGAGAGGCCGGCAAAGCTATGCAACATTAATTGGTCCACTTAACGAGGCCCCACAGGCTTCTCGCCGCAGATTCACCCACACCACGCTCGCCAGCCCCCCCGCTAACTAGGACGAGCAACACTTAAGCTAACCCCAGCCAGCTCTCAACAAAGGCGCCCAGGAGTCGATCCCAAGATTCGGGAATACAGATCTGGGGAGGCTCCTAGATAAAGTGGAGGCCAGGAGAGATGTCCTGTTCCCCCGAGGGTCATGGAGAGTCAGCCAATGCTGCCTGGGATGAGGTGGCGGCAGCTATGAGTGCTCGGAGTGTGACCAGGAAGACTGGCCGCCAGAAAAAAGGTCAACGACCTACACCGGGCAGCATGAGTGAGTAGACACCAACCCCCCCCCCCCCCCCCCCCCCCCCCCCGGGACCTTTGCGCCCCTTCACGAGCATCCACGCTCCCAATTCTTCATGTCATCCTCAAACCTCCCAAACCCCCTCTCCCTTTAACTCCCCCCAACCCTCCTTTCATCCTTCCGTCACATCCCCCTCTTCCACCACCGAAAACCATGCGTGTGGCTAACAATGCCCTCTGTGTCTCCTCAGGAAAGGCTCCCACAATCGGCAGGAGAGGGCCCAGACTGATGGTGCAGTGCCAGGCTTAAGAATCCTCACCCCCTTCAAGGAATGTGGCGTGAGTGGAGGTGACTGGAGTGACCGAGGAGAGAGCAGTCACCAATGCGGAGGCTTGTGGATGACACAGAGGTGAGGAACCACCGGGCTCCACCCGGAGGACCTGTGAAACGTGAGTTGATTTTGCCGTACTGACTGATCCACCCCTCCCACTGACCACACGTTCATTCTCCCGCAGGTCCTCCAGCCGGCAGAGCCGACCCATCCTGGATGCCCCCCTCTCCAGCCTCCCACTCGACCACCTCAGAGGAGAGCCCCAAGGAAGACATAATCAAGGCATCACAGTTTCCATCCCCACCCTCCACCAGTGCAGATAAACGCACCTCAGTGGGACATGTGAGTGGTCAGGCTTCTGGGGTACAATGTGGTGAGCACCACACTGCAGATGATGCAGGAGGCAGGAACCCCCAGTTGAGACAGCAGTCGGAGGTTTGCTGGATCCCAGGACTCAGCTGGATCCCAGCCTGATGCTGAGCCTCTGTAAGAGATATTCCCAGAGCTGATGGAGACGTTAGGGAACGATCAGGACATGTCAGCAACACTCCAGCAGATCCATGGCCAATTGGAGGAGTTCCAGAGGCTAAGGGCACAGGAGATGCTGCCGGCAATGCGTGGCACCGAGGCCAACACTGCTAGGGTGATGACCAAAAAGTGGAGAGCATGGTGCACGACATCGGCACCAATATTAAAGATGCCCAAGGTGTTGCGTAGTTCGTGACGGCCAAGGTTGAGGGTCTCAACTGAATGTACGCCTCCTGGGGGATGTCAACCAGTACCAGGCCGACCTTGATGAAGTTCTGCAGGACATGTCCTACACTCAGATGGGAATGCGAAGCTTGTGCCATTCAATGTGGGAATTGCCGAGCGCTGCAGAGCATGTCACAATCAGTGAGGAGCATCGTCGAGGATGTCAACACGATGGTGCAGACCACGGGTTGGCAGAGCCAGATGATGCAGTGGCAGCCATGGCTCAAACCAGTTGTCCCTCAGTCCCAAGGGGAACCCCACGGCCTTATGGGCACCGCCCGGGAGGAGGGGCTGATGAGTGTCAACACAGACCCGTCCCCTGGAGTGGATCCCCCTCTGATGAGGTTGCGTCTCACAGTCAGCACCTGGAACAGGGCGGCATGGCTGTGCATGTACCACCGACAAGAGTGCCGGGGGCCTCCGGCCCAGAGTCCCCTGAGGATGCCCGCCAGGGGCATCGAAGGCCACAGGATGAGGCAAGCAGTTGTCTGCCTCTACCTCTGATGTAGAAACTCGGTACACACCTAGATGTCGTGGTAGAGCTAGGGAGGCAAAGCACATGGAGGATCACTGAGGGCACCGGGGGAAAGGGGGCGGCACCATCGGGAGAGTGGGGCATTGTAAAACACAAGAACCACCCTTGTGCACAACCAGTATGATGCCTCTGTCACTTTCTTCCGCAATGCGGGCTGATCTCCAAACCCTTGGCCCATCTCTCCTACATTCCCCCCTTCCCGAGCACACCACATGGGTGTGAGGGAGCACAGAGCAAACAGGCAGGGATCAGACTATGGCATAGATTGAGGAGCACCGGCGCTCAGCTCTCTGTGGGTTATCATCACCCCCTTGCCCTCGATAGTGACCCACTGACAGTGCCGATACAGTTCTAGCACCCTGGAGGCCCTGGGAGGTGGGAGATGGGGGTGGGGGGTGGGTAAGGTAGCGATGACGGACCAGCCCAGGTCCTAAGTGAATCGGGCAAGTATGAGGATCTCCCTGGCCCTCGGGCTTGCCGGATACTCGCTGCTGCCGCTTGTCCTGCAGCCTCCGATTTCTCCCTGGGCCCATCCTCCAGCTCCTGCTGGTCCAGCGCCGCCTCATCATTGTCGTCTTCCTCCTGCTCGGAGGTGAGCAAGTGTTCCTCATCATCAACCTCCAGGGCTTCACCCCGCTGCTGTGCAAGGTTGTGGAGGACACAGCAGACCACCAAAGCGGGCGACCCACTAAGCGGTGTGCTGGAGTGCATCACCGGAGCGGTCGAAGCATAGGAACCGCATCGTGAGGAGTCTGATGCACCACTCAAATCACAGCCTGGGTGGCCACAGGGGCCTCATTGTACCAGGTCTCTGCTTCGGTCTCCAGCCTCTACTGGTGTCCTCAGCAGGTACCCCTTAAGCCCCAAGAGCCAGCCACCCATCCTGGGTGGTCCTCAAAGAGGCCGGGGATGGCCAACTGCCTCAGGATGCAGCTGTTGTATATGCTCCCTGGGAAGTTCAGCATGTCGTGGTCACACACGAGCTGTATGTTGATGGAGTGGAACCACTTTCTGTTAATGTAGGGCACTCCTAGATGGCCCGGTGAGCACAGGGCAACATGCGTGCCATCTATTGCCCCCTGGACCTGGGGCACCCCGGCGATGGCAGAGAAACCTGGTGCCCGGGCATCTTGCTAGGCTTGGCCCATGTCAATGTTAATGTAGTTTTCCACTCAAGCAAACAGGGCGAGATGCCACACAGGTCCCCGCTTGAGCCCTGGAATGATCTTGAGGCTAAAAGTTCAGAGCTGCGGTGACCTTGACGGCCACCAGGAGCGGGCTTCCTTTTCCTCCACGTGATGCCAAGTCCGTGAGGACATGGCACAGATGCTGCACCGTCTCCTTGTCGAGGCGGAGCCTCCAGCGGCAAGTGCTGCCCGTCATCTGTTCAAATGTCCAGCCATGCCTGTACACCCTGGGCTGTTGTGGGACTCCCCCACTGGGTCCCTCCCTAGCCAGATGGGCGGCTGGGTCCTCTCCGATGTCTGGCCACTCGGCCTAGCAGCAGCACCACTTGGCAAGTTCTGGGTCCAAAATCTCTGCCATAGGGTTCAATATCTGTAAGGCAATGGGAGAGGGTGTTAGACTGACAACAGCGGTGGCTCCTGCCCTGGGACCTCCATTCCCCAACAGACCCTCCCCTCCCCACCCGGAACACCCTGCCCATGCACTCCCAGCCGCCGCAGACCCCCCCTTACCGGGCCCCAGACCCTGTACCCCGGACACCCCACTCATAACAACGCCTGAACCTGGTGCTGGTCCTTCCCTATGACACTTATCCACCCTCCGGCCGTGGACATGTCCCGAGAGTTGTGTCCCAACCCCTGGGTGTTTGGATGTTGCCTGCTGTATGCGAGGTGTTGCCTGCCGTAGTGTTCAGGCACAGTGTCCAGGCATCACGGTTTGATTGGGATGCTAGGCAATAACTCCCACATGCTACATGGTCTGCCCACCCACGGGAATCCACTTGGGTTTTGTGAAGTACTCAATTAACCATGATTGACAGTTCCCTGTTAGCGACAGCCTTCAGCCAAACGGCCAGAGGCCTCAACAGTCTGTGGGGATTATGGGGGGTCAGTGGGGCAGATGGGCAGGGACAGGGATTGACCCCGGAATGGATACACACAATCCATGGGTTGGCATGGTGGTGCCGTGCGCAGTTGTCACCCCCAGTGAATCCCTCCTACCCTCCCATGGCACCCACCCCTGTGGAAGGTCTCCCACCCCGCCGAACAATGGGACGGCAAGCCCAGCGCCCTGGGCTCTTTGCCTGAGAGCAAAGATGGCTACTCACCCCCTTGGCTCCCCGCAGAAGCCCTTCTGCCAGGTTCACGTTTTTCAAAAAGAGTACTAATTGGCGCCAGCGTGACCACTTGCTGGGGAGGCCATTGGATATGGGCTGTCACCCGTTAATTGTATGGCAATAGGGCTTAAGTGGTGATAATTGGTTTCTCGCCACACTATGGCGTGATCACGATTTCACCTTTTGCTGCAGACCGGTTGCATTGCAAACTGTTTGGCGCGTGGCGCGGTTCTCCCGCTATTCACCGGCCTCGTTTAACTCGAGTGAAAGCGCAATGAGGCCGGAGAATTGTGCCCTATATCCGAAGGGTTGCGAATTGTAGTGAATACTCTGCAATCATCACTGAGTATCCCAATTTCTGAGTTTACGATAGAGGCAAGGGGCGTCATTCTCCGACCCCCCGCCGGGTCGGAGAATGGCCGTTGGCCACCGTGAATCCCGCCCCCGCCCCCGCCGAAGTCTCCGGTACCGGAGATTGGGGGGGGGCGGGAATCGGGCCACGCCGGTTGGCGGGACCCCCCCGCTGGATTCTCCGGCCCGGATGGGCCGAAGTCCCGCCCAGAAATTGCCTGTCCCGCCGGCGTAAATCAAACCTGGTATTTACCGGTGGGACCAGGCAGCGTGGGCGGGCTCCGGGGTCCTGGGGGGGGGGGGGCGCGGGGCGATCTGACCCCGGGGGGTGCCCTCACGGTGGCCTGGCCTGCGATCGGGGCCCACCGATCCGCGGGCGGGCCTGTGCCGTGGGGGCACTCTTTCCCTTCCGCCTCCACCACGGCCTCCACCATGGCGGAGGCGGAAGAGACTCTCCCCACTGCGCATGCGCGGGAAACTTTCAGCGGCCGCTGACGCTCCCGCGCTTGCGCTGCATTTCCGCGCCAGCTGGCGGGGCAACAAACGCCATTTCCGCCAGCTGGCGGGGCAGAAGTCCCTCCGGCGTCGGCCTAGCCCCTCAATGTTGGGGCTAGGCCGCCAAAGATGCGGAGCCTTCCGCACCTTTGGGCCGGCGTGATGCCCGTCTGATTGGCGCCGTCTTTGGCACCAGTCGGCGGACATTGCGCCGTTGGGGGAGAATTTCGCCCAAGGTCTTAAATGAAGCAACTGAAAAATGTAGTTGAATAGGTCACTACCCGAAGGAATTTTTGCAGTAATATCATGAAGGATGTGAATGAGTGATACGAGTCATATCAGACCTTCATGAAAGATGAACATAATTCACCAATTGGGATATGACCAGGTGGTTATGCTAAATCTATGGAAATCACTCAATCAGCCTGAACTGGAGTCGTGTCCAGTTATGGACACAAAACTTTAGAAAGGACATGAATCTTTTAGATTCAGAAGAGTTTCATGGCACGAAGAATTACACTTACTTGGATTCACCTGAGAAGATGGGATTGTTCTCCCACAAGCAGAAAACGTGAGATGGGGATTTGATAGAAGTGTTTAAAATCGTAAAGAATTGAGATTGAAAAAAATGAAGAGAAACTATTTCCAATGACTGATGGGTTGATAACTGGAGGGCACAGATTTAAGATGATTGGCAAAAGACCCAAGACGACATGAGGAGTAATGGGTGGGATTCTCTAACCCCGGGCCGGGTCGGAGAATCGCCGGGGGGGCGCAATTCACGCCATGCAGCCCCAACGCTGGTCTGCCGATTCTCCGGTCACCGGAGAATTGGCGGCAATGGCGCCGGTGGCGACCAGCCCCCCCGGCGATTCTCCGGGCGGGATGGGCCGAGTGGTCGCCGGGAATCCCGCCGCCGCAGTTCACATGTGGTCTTACCCGGCGGGACCTCGGCGTCCATCCTGTGGGGGACAGCCTGGTGGGGGGGGAAGTGGGGTCCGGCCCGTGTGGGGGCCTCCACCGTGGCCTGGCCCGCAATTGGGGCCTACCGATCGGCGGGCCGGCTTCTGGTGGGGGCCTCTTTTACTCCACGCCAGGCCCCTTTAGCTCTATGCCATATTTTACGGAGTTTATTTCTCCGCGCATGCGAACTCGTGCATGCGCGGAGAAATAAACTAGCGCGCATGCACGAGTTCGCTCCGGTCATAAAGCGCATGCGCGAATTTGCGCTGACTGCAGCGCGCAAGCGCAGACCCGTGGCGCTCGTTTGATGTCGGTAACGGCAGCTGGAGCTGCTGCTATGCTGGCCCCCTGTAGGGCGCAGGATCGCTGATCCTGGGGCCTGTTGACGCCGTCGTAAAACGTGACGGCGTTTACGATGGCGTCAACACTTAGCCTCAGGATCAGAGAATCCCGCCCAATGTTTTTATGCAACAGGTGGTTATGATTTGGAAGCAGTGATGATTCAATACAGCCTTCAAGAGGGAATTGGATAAATACTTGATAGTGAAAAACATTGCAGGGATATGGAGTAAGAGTGGGTGCATGGGAGTAATTGGATTGCTCTTTGAACAGCTGACGTAGACTCAATAGGCTGACTGGCCTCTCTCTGCTGTCCTCATCTATGATTTTCTGTGACCACATAGATATATTTTACATTTGATTTCATCTTGGTGGATCTGGAGCTACAGGAAGCAGATATTAGTTTTAGTGGGAGTTCAGCTTTGCAGTGCAGTCAGCCGTGAGTTTTGCATTGTTTATAATTAGTACATGTTTGAAGCAAGCAAACAGATTCAGACTCTTGCAAGAATTTGGCAGTTCAGCCAAATAGTAGCCATATTTTTAAGTTAGACACAGAAAATTGGATAAATATTTGAAGCAAGGAAACCTGCAGACCTATGGGAAAGTTGGGGCAATGGAAATAATTTCAGATTACACCAGCAAAGAGCTGGCACTGACACAATGAACCAAATGCTCTCCTTCTGTGCTGCAAATTACTATCACTCTACGGTTCTATCTACTTAAGTTGAACGTTGTGCTTGTATTACTGAGCAACTGTGACAAACATCTGCGATGTTCCAACTACCTTCCAGTGTTCCCTGCACATACACAGCGTTGTCATGACAGTGAAGAATTGTAATATTTGGCACCAGTGGCTGGATTGATTTATAGGACCTTTATCACATCTGTTTAAATGAGACATGTGGTTGCGTGCCAATATATATGAATAATGTAGGGATAAGAAATATTATGTCAAATTGAGATTATCCAAAACAAGCAACTTAAACCATGGTATGAAATGCAAGTCGCAGAGTTAAGGATTTAAATTAATTTTCGAATGTTGACATTTACACGCTGGCAGGCTGAAACACTTGGTATAAAAATGGCTGTACGTGCAAACAAACTTATCCTAGTTTTAACAAAACCAACAATACTGATTGATGAATCATTGTTGGATTGAAGTAATTAAAGTGGGAATTTGGAAAGCACACCAAAAGCACACTATTGTTGAGACAGAGAGCTGCGAGAGGAAGTACTCAGGTTTCAACTAATGTTCCGAAGTACCCTGGAGTCAGAAATTACATATTTATGGCCAGCTGCAAAACTAAAATAATTATACTCACTGACTTCAGGTTCTCAGCAACACAAATTTGGAAAGTATTGAGCTGCAGTGAAGTCACCCCAGAATGCTTTGCTGTTGCACTCCATTTTAAAGCCATGTTAACCACCACTGTCTACTACATCAAAGAAAATGTTTTATTTAGTGGGATTGTGTAACATGTGGTGAGTCACATATGGCTATTGTATATATTATTGTATTTACTCACTGTTACTGTTGTGTTGATGTTGTTGTTGGCTCCGCCCCTCTGAGAAGGTATATAACCCATCGATCCGGGACAGCCTCTCAGTGCAGGAGAAGCTACTGGGGGGCACATTCAACAAAGAACAACGAAATGTACAGCACAGGAACAGGCCCTTCGGCCCTCCAAGCCCGTGCCGACCATGCTGCCCGACTAAACTACAATCTTCTACACTTCCTGGGTCCGTATCCCTCTATTCCCATCCTATTCATGTATTTGTCAAGATGCCCCTTAAATGTCACTATCGTCCCTGCTTCCACCACCTCCTCCGGTAGCGAGTTCCAGGCACCCACTACCCTCTGCGTAAAAAACTTGCCTCGTACATCTACTCTAAACCTTGCCCCTCTCACCTTAAACCTATGCCCCCTAGTAATTGACCCCTCTACCCTGGGGAAAAGCCTCTGACTATCCACTCTGTCTATGCCCCACATAATTTTGTATACCTCTATCAGGTCTCCCCTCAACCTCCTTCGTTCCAGTGAGAACAAACCGAGTTTATTCAATCGCTCCTCACAGCTAATGCCCTCCATACCAGGCAACATTCTGGTAAATCTCTTCTGCACCCTCTCTAAAGCCTCCACATCCTTCTGGTAGTGTGGCGACCAGAATTGAACACTATACTCCAAGTTTGGCCTAACTAAGGTTCTATACAGCTGCAACATGACTTGCCAATTCTTATACTCAATGCCCCGGCCAATGAAGGCAAGCATGCCGTATGCCTTCTTGACTACCTTCTCCACCTGTGTTGCCCCTTTCAATGACCTGTGGACCTGTACTCCTAGATCTCTTTGACTTTCAATACTCTTGAGGGTTCTACCATTCACCGTATATTCCCTACCTGCATTAGACCTTCCAAGATGCATTACCTCACATTTGTCCGGATTAAACTCCATCTGCCATCTCTCCGCCCAAGTCTCCAAACAATCTAAATCCTGCTGTATCCTCCGACAGTCCTCATCGCTATCCGCAATTCCACCAACCTTTGTGTCGTCTGCAAACTTACTAATCAGACCAGTTACATTTTCCTCCAAATCATTTATATATACTACAAAGAGCAAAGGTCCCAGCACTGATCCCTGTGGAACACCACTGGTCACAGCCCTCCAATTAGAAAAGCATCCCTCCATTGCTACTCTCTGCCTTCTATGGCCTAGCCAGTTCTGTATCTACCTTGCCAGCTCACCCCTGATCCCGTGTGACTTCACCTTTTGTACTAGTCTACCATGAGGGACCTTGTCAAAGGCCTTACTGAAGTCCATATAGACAACATCCACTGCCCGACCTGCATCAATCATCTTAGTGACCTCCTCGAAAAACTCTATCAAGTTAGTGAGACACGACCTCCCCTTCACAAAACCGTGCTGCCTCTCACTAATACGTCCATTTGCTTCCAAATGGGAGTAGATCCTGTCTCGAAGAATTCTCTCCAGTAATTTCCCTACCACTGAAGTAAGGCTCACCGGCCTGTAGTTCCCGGGATTATCCTTGCTACCCTTCTTAAACAGAGGAACGACATTGGCTATTCTCCAGTCCTTCGGGACATCCCCTGAAGACAGCGAGGATCCAAAGATTTCTGTCAAGGCCTCAGCAATTTCCTCTCCAGCCTCCTTCAGTATTCTGGGGTAGATCCCATCAGGCCCTGGGGACTTATCTACCTTAATATTTTTTAAGACACCCAACACCTCTTTTTGGATCTCAATGTGACCCAGGCTATCTCCACACCCTTCTCCAGACTCAACATCTACCAATTTCTTCTCTTTGGTGAATACTGATGCAAAGTATTCATTTAGTACCTCGCCCATTTCCTCTGGCTCCACACATAGATTCCCTTGCCTATCCTTCAGTGGGCCAACC
This sequence comes from Scyliorhinus torazame, assembly GCF_047496885.1. NCBI lineage: Eukaryota > Metazoa > Chordata > Chondrichthyes > Carcharhiniformes > Scyliorhinidae > Scyliorhinus > Scyliorhinus torazame. The sequence continues at coordinate 25,713 of NW_027308507.1, read as the reverse complement.
CTTTCCCTGGCTACCCTTTTACTTTTTATGTACGTGTAAAAAGCCTTGGGATTTTCCTTCACCCTATTTGCTAATGACTTTTCGTGACCTCTTATAGCTCTCCTGACTCCTTGTTTAAGTTCTTTCCTACTTTCCTTATATTCCACGCAGGCTTCGTCTGTTCCCAGCCTTTTCACCCTGACAAATGCCTCCTTTTTCTTTTTGACGAGGCCTACAATATCTCTCGTTATCCAAGGTTCCCGAAAATTGCCATATTTATCCTTCTTCCTCACAGGAACATGCCGGTCCTGAATTCCTTTCAACTGACACTTGAAAGCCTCCCACATGTCAGATGTTGATTTGCCCTCAAACATCCGCCCCCAATCTATGTTCTTCAGTTCCCGCCTAATATTGTTATAATTAGCCTTCCCCCAATTTAGCACATTCATCCTCGGACCACTCTTATCCTTGTCCACCAGTATTTTAAAACTTACTGATTTGTGGTCACTGTTACCGAAATGCTCCCCTACTGAAACATCTACCACCTGGCTGGGCTCATTCCCCAATACCAGGTCCAGTACCGCCCCTTCCCTAGTTGGACTGTCCAAATATTGTTTTAAGAAGCCCTCCTGGATGCTCCTTACAAACTCTGCCCCATCTAAGCCCCTGGCACTAAGTGAGTCCCAGTCAATATTGGGGAAGTTGAAGTCTCCCATCACCACAACCCTGTTGTTTTTACTCTTTTCCAAAATCTGTCTACCAATCTGCTCCTGTATCTCCCGCTGGTGTTGGGAGGCCTGTAGTATACCCTCAACATTGTGACTGCACCCTTCTTATTCCTGATCTCTACCCATATAGCCTCACTGCCCTCTGAGGTGTCCTCTTGCAGTACAGCTGTGATATTCTCCCGAACAAGTGGCGCAACTCCGCCTCCCCTTTTACATCCTCCTCTATCCCGCCTGAAACATCTAAATCCTGGAACGTTTAGCTGCCAATCCTGCCCTTCCCTCAACCAGGTCTCTGTAATGGCAACAACATCATAGTTCCAAGTACTAATCCAAGCTCTCAGTTCATCTGCCTTACCCGTAATACTCCTTGCATTAAAACATATGCACTTCAGGCCACCAGACCCGCTGTGTTCAGCAACTTCTCCCTGTCTGCTCTGCCTCAGAGCCACACTGTCCCTATTCCCTAGTTCTCCCTCAATGCTCTCACCTTCTGACCTATTGCTCCCGTGCCCACCCCCCTGCCATACTAGTTTAAACTCTCCCGTGTGACACTAGCAAACCTCGCGGCCAGGATATTTATGCCACTCCGGTTTAGATGCAACCCGTCCTTCTTATACAGGTCACACCTGCCCCGGAAGAGCTCCCAGTGGTCCAGATAATAGAAACCCTCCCTCCTACACCAGCTGTTTAGCCACGTGTTTAGCTGCTCTATCTTCCTATTTCTAGCCTCACTGGCACGTGGCACAGGGAGTAATCCCGAGATTACAACCCTCGAGGTCCTGTCTTTTAACTTTCTGCCTAGCTCCCTGAACTCCTGCTGCAGGACCTCATGCCCCTTCCTGCCTATGTCGTTAGTACCAATATGTACAACGACCTCTGCCTGTTTGCCCTACCCCTTCAGGATGCCCTCTACCCGTTCGGAGACATCCTGGACCCTGGCACCAGGGAGGCAACATACCATCCTGGAGTCTCTTTCACATCCACAGAAGCGCCTATCTGTGCCCCTGACTATAGAGTCCCCTATTACTATTACTCTTCTGCGCTTTGACCCTCCCTTCTGAACATCAGAGCCAGCCGTGGTGCCACTGCTCTGGCTGCTGCTGTTTTCCCCTGATAGGCTATCCCCCCCGACAGTATCCAAAGGGGTATATCTGTTCGAGAGGGGGACAACCACAGGGGATCCCTGCCCTTTCTGGTGGTCACCCATTTCTCTGCCTGCACCTTGGGTGTGACCACATTTACATAACTGCGATCGATGACGCTTTCAGCCACCTGCATGCTCCTAAGTGCATCCAATTGCTGCTCCAACCGAACCATGCGGTCTGTGAGGAGCTCCAGTTGGGTGCACTTTCTGCAGATGAAGCCATCCGGGACGCTGGAAGCCTCCCGGACCTGCCACATCTCACAGTCAGAGCACAGCACCCCTCTAACTGACATTGCGTCAATTAATTAAAATTAAAATTAAAAAAAAAATGTTTTTAATATTTTTTTAAAAATGTCAAAGTTACTGTTAACTATCTGTTTCCTAGATTTCTAATAGAAATGCGAAAGCTAAATATAGTACTCTCCGATCTCTGGCTTAGATATCCCTCTAAATTATAATTAAGTTATTATGTTTAATTAGTTACCAATGCTCAAATGTTTTTAAATTTAGTGTAGAATCCCAACCAGCCACTCAGGCCACAGCTTTTCTGTGATGTCACTTCAGTTTCCCCACGACACACACAATTTGAAAAAGGTATAAAAGTAAAAATGAGTAAAAATCACTTACTTACCTTCTGAGTGTCTTAGATGTTCTCAGGTTCTCTCGCTGACAGAGACTGCTCCTCCACCTCCGAACCTTGACCTGCACAATGCTAATAATATAATAATAATATAATATGGCACTTACCTCACACCAATGGGTCTTATTATTCGGTTAGAGGAGGAGGGCGGGTGGGAGACACTACACGTGTAGTGTCTCGGGTTTCCTCTCCACCAGAATTTATTGGTTGGGGTGGGGGAGGGCCTTCCCAGAAGTCCGCGGGTCGAGCTTCCGGTTCCCGCCTTATATAAAAAAAATAAAACAGAAAATAAGAACAGACACGGGACCAGGTAAGGCTTTTTAAATACACTACTCACCTCCCAGAAGGCCCCTGCGCACCGCTGCCGCCGGAATCCAAAGGGCTGCTCCTGCAAAGGTAAGGCTTTTTAAAGTCACTACTCACCTCCCAGAAGGCCCCTGCGCACCGCTGCCGCCGAAATCCAAAGGCTAGCACCGTCCTAGCACCTCAGTCAACCTTCCAGAACCTGTTTGGAGGATATGCTGCCACTGCAGCCGTAAATGGCGCAACCAGTCCCGACCCAACTGGCTAGGTCCCTGGCTGCGCACCACGATAAGTGGGAAACGCCCCTCCTGGTGTCCATAAACAACAGGGGTCATCGTAGCTCCTGCAATGTCCAATGGTTCCCCCGTGTAGGTAGCCAACCTGGCCTGTGTGTCAGTTAATGTAAGGGTCTATAAACCCTGCTTGATGCGGTCGAATGTCCTCTGGGCGATCACGGAGACCGCTGTACCAATATCCAACTCCATCTCAAGCGGGTGACCACACGAGGAGCTGCCACACAATGCAGCTGCAGGCAGTCATCCTCTGTCTCCACGTCCTCGGGAGTAGTCGCCGCAGGTTCATCCAAATGGAAGGTACGGCCCCTGGGCTTGCCCCAGTTGCTGTCGGAACGATGGCGCCTCTGGTGCCCCCAGGACCGGCATCCGCGACGGATGCAAGTTCGACACGGACATGGCTCCTCATCCATTTGTTCTGGAGAAGGCTCCCTTCGGGTAGGAACGTCCGCCGGCCATTGGCGTCGATCCGGACGTCGCCTCGCCCAAGGTACCGCAGGGGTGCGGGGAGGCGCTTTTGGATGGAAGGGGTTTCGCCCCAAGGCATGCATCTCCTTTTCCTGTAGCTCCTGCACTCCCAGTTCTGCACTCTCTCGGGACAATACTATTTGAATGGCCTGTTGAAAAGTCAATGTTGGCTCAGCTCACAACTTTCTCTGGGTGGCCGCATTGTTAATCCGCAAACCAAACGGTCGCGTAACATTTCTGACAAAGTCTCACCATAGTCACAGTACTCCGCAATCCTGCGTAGCCTGGATAGAAACTCTGCAAGAGATTCTCCTGGGGTCCTCTCAGCGGTATTAAACCGGTAACGCTGGACTATCGTGGACAGGGTTGGGTTAAAATGTTGCCCCACTAAGTTCACAAGTTCATCAAACGCCTTGGTGTCCGGCACAGCTGGGAACGTAAGGCTCCTAATCACCTCAAACGCATGCGGGCCGCAGGCGGTGAGCAATATGACAACCTGGCGCTCGTTTTCGGTGAGGTTGTTTACCCAGAAATAGTAAAGCATCCGTTGTGCGTACTGGTTCCAACTTTCCAGCGCAGCATCAAAAACATCCAAACGTCCGTACAGAGGCATGGTATAATAGAAAAAAAACCTTTCAACCTGTATCCAACAAAAATCCAGAGAGGTGTCTTCAGCAGCGTAGACAGCTATCCATTTTAACCCGCGTCGGCAGTTTTGTGAGGGCCACGAAGAATCCAGCACGAGTTGAAGGATAGAAAGAAATAACATTTATTTACAATAACATATATATACAACAGCAGCAACTCCCTTGCTGCTCACTCCTCTCTAGCTGGTTCCAAATTGGCCAGCTTTATTTATGCAGGGAATCTGCTAATGATTTCTCCGCCCCCCTCATTGGGGAAGCTCATGCTCCCAAAGGATTGTGGGATTGCCGTTAGTACCCAGCCAGTGGTAAGCAGGCAGGTTATAACAACGTTATTGAACCTCTGATAATGGTGAAAACACTTCACTGGCTCTACCTACTAACATTGTTTGAACCAACAATACCCACATGGTTTTTGGCCAATTCAATTGCTTAGCCACTTTTTCAAATGATCTAATATACGACTCCCACGTCTTTTTTATCAAACCTTGGCAATGCTTGAATATATTTAAACATATCCTCACTAGGCCTTTGACTAGGAGGTGTTACTCTTTCCTCTAGACTTTCCTCACTGTCTGCCTTTAACTCCAACACTTTAAGTTGATATTCTCTTTTCCTTTCCAACTCCATCTCCTTCATTTCCATTATGTCAAGTTCAAATTCTCTCCCTTTACTCTTGCCGTTGCCTCTCTCTTTCTTTCTCTTCTGCCAATGTCATACTTCCTTTTCTGCCCTCTCTCTTTTCTTTTACATCCAGTTCAAGTTGTGTCATGTCTTTATCATTTTGCAACTATTTCATTTGTAACTAGATCTTAGCCAATTCTAATGATTCAGACTGTGTCTCTGGCAACTTTAAATGCTGAGCTATTGCTTGAATTATCTCCACCTTCCTCACCCCTTCAAGTAAAGTCAACTGCAGCTTGTCTGCCAAATCCAAAAGCTATGTTTTAACCACCCTTAGTCAACCAACCAGAGTGACTTCATCCACACCCAGGCTGGTAGCCACTGAAAAAGCCACTTCACAAGTTGCGCCCATTTCAAACTGCCCGAATACAACACCTGAAAGAAAGCACCAGTTCCTCACACTCACTGTCTATAAATTCAATCATCCCAAAACAAACTAAGAATTATAATTTTTAATCCCAGACAAGCTCTCAATTTTTGTTACGGAACCAGACCAGACCCCAATTTATAGCCGGATGGACGGGAAATCCAACAATTTTTCAATTGGTAATGTGAGGAAACTAGGAGTGATTTCACTGACAACTCAGGATCTTTTGGTATTAAAACAAACGTTATTATTAACACAGGATAAACCTCCATTAACATCCAAGTAAAAAACAGCTTTTCAATTAACAGCTAAACAGTTCTTTAAAAAAATTAAAGAAAGATCTTTGAGCTTACTTTCCCATCTGCTTCTACAATTTCAATTAAACAAAATCCACGTACAGGTCAAATGCCACTTATTAATAAAGTTAACACCGAGTGGTTTACAGATTTATTCACAAAGTCCTTGGAGAGAAGCTTTTAGAAGCCAGTCTGAGAAACACAACCTCTTTCCCTGGCACCCACAGAAGAACTCTAAAATGAAACTAAAAACAGGCACAGGGCAGGGCTGAAAAACAAAACTAAAAACAGACACAGCCCCTCCCATGAGTGAAATCACAGTCTACCTAGCTGTTAACCCCTTAATCACAGCTTTTGTAGACAATCTGGATACCTTAACCTAAGTTCTTTTAATAACATTACTACAACAAACATATAATACAATATATATATAAAAATTCCTACAAACATCACACTCGCAAGCAACCCCTCATGAGTTTGTTTGTCTTGCTTCCTGCAGGGTGAGCCCCGCACACCACTTGATTAAGCAATATCAATGACAATAGGAGGAGGTACTTAAGTGGGCATAATTGCCCACTTAAGGGTCTTAGTTGGCAGTGGGGTGGGAAGGCCAACCATTGGACTTTGTGCCATAGACTTAATCGGTGTGGAGGTGGCAAGGTGACAGGGTCCCCAATTGCCACCATCCCACCTGATTTAGTATCCATTCTTCATCAAAAGTGTCATGGGGAGGGGAGGGCACAGGGCACAGGATATTGCCCCATGTCTGTGAAAGCATGCATAGGATACATTTTTTGAGATTGCACTAGTGGAATAGGGTCTTTAAAGCAATGGAGTAGGGGTGGAAAATTAGGATTATAGTTTACATTGTGTCCAATTTTCCAGTAGGCAATTTAGGCCTGAATTTCGGCCCAGTTTCTTTAGATTGTGTGATTTGTCATTGCAATCTCGAGCAGTAACTCTTCATTATTGTTAATTGCTACCTGCACTTAAATGTTTCAATCAAAGTGGCTTCTGCATATGCTGGGTGTTTCATTTGCGGAAAATAAATTTGTAAGTGGTCACAAATGCAATGACACATCATTTTCAATTTGGATGATAATGATTCAGTTTCCTGATTCAAGGTCACTCCTGATTCTTACTTTTATTTCCATTGAAGCCAATTAGGCAAAATATGTAACATGCGGCTGAATTGATATTGTCTGTTTTACACTATCACCTGAAATCAGTGTTACTCCTAAGGTACACAGCGACCAGTACTCCAGTAACTGTAGTTATAGATTCCACAGTGTCCGAGTAAATCTAACTTTATTACCTCAGCTTCACAAGAAAGGCCAGCACACAGTTTTGTACGTGGAATGGCATGGAAATGACAACGTCGAAGCAGGCTATTTGACCAAACCAGTCTCTGTTGGTATTTATACTCCACAAGACCATCTGCTGCAGGATAACCTTCAAAAAGCATTGGAACAGGGACAGACCTTCTCATAGCAGTGAACATTGCCACAGCATGAAGCTTTATGATGATTGGTTCCTTCTCCATCGCGTGGTCTTGCACCTCATCAGACAATCTGTTGTGCACAGCAATGTTAATGTTAGCATGGGGAAATACCATCATCACTTTCCGATTGAAATAATAATAATCTTTATTATTGTCACAAGTAGGCTTACATTAACACTGCAATCAAGTTACTGTGAAAACCCCTGAGCCGCCACATTCCGGCACCTTTTCGGGCACACAGAAGGAGAATTCAGAATGTCCGATTTCACCTAACAACACTTCTTTCGGGACTGGTGGGAGGAAACCGGAGGAAACCCACGCAGACACGGGGAGAATGTGCAGACTCCGCACAGACAAGTGACCCAAGCAGGAATCCAACCCGGGACCCTGGAGCTATGAAGCAACAGTCTACAGTGGATTCCACTGTGTGCATCAGGGTTTCTTATCTATAGGCAAAGAATGTCCAGGCGGTATCTGGCTACAAAACGTCAGTATGCATAATTTTGTTCTACAGAAAGCAGCCACCATGCCATCAGAAGCGGTATCCAGGTGATTGCAGTTCTAAAAAGAAAAGAAACATTGATTTGGTTGATTTCTGGAACTTTCTGGAACAGTACATTTCCAGTCAAAGAACAAAGAACAAAGAACAAAGAAATGTACAGCACAGGAACAGGCCCTTCGGCCCTCCAAGCCCGTGCCGACCATACTGCCCGACTAAACTACAATCTTCTACACTTCCTGGGTCCGTATCCTTCTATTCCCATCCTATTCATATATTTGTCAAGATGCCCCTTAAATGTCCCTATCGTCCCTGCCTCCACTACCTCCTCCGGTAGTGAGTTCCAGGCACCCACTACCCTCTGCGTAAAAAACTTGCCTCGTACATCTACTCTAAACTTTGCCCCTCTCACCTTAAACCTATGCCCCCTTAGTTATTGACCCCTCTACCCTGGGGAAAAGCCTCTGACTATCCACTCTGTCTATGCCCCTCATAATTTTGTATACCTCTATCAGGTCGCCCCTCAACCTCCTTCGTTCCAGTGAGAACAAACCGAGTTTATTCAATCGCTCCTCATAGCTTATGCCCTCCATACCAGGCAACATTCTGGTAAATCTCTTCTGCACCCTCTCTAAAGCCTCCACATCCTTCTGGTAGTGTGGCGACCAGAATTGAACACTATACTCCAAGTGTGGCCTAACTAAGGTTCTATACAGCTGCAACATGACTTGCCAATTCTTATACTCAATGCCCCGGCCAATGAAGGCAAGCATGCCGTATGCCTTCTTGACTACCTTCTCCACCTGTGTAGCCCCTTTCAATGACCTGTGGACCTGTACTCCTAGATCTCTTTGACTTTCAATACTCTTGAGGGTTCTACCATTCACTGTATATTCCCTACCTGCATTAGCCCTTCCAAAATGCATTACCTCACATTTGTCCAGGTTAAACTCCATCTGCCATCTCTCCGCCCAAGTCTCCAGACAATCTAAATCCTGCTGTATCCTCAGACAGTCCTCATCGCTATCCGCAATTCCACCAACCTTTGTGTCGTCTGCAAACTTACTAATCAGACCAGTTACATTTTCCTCCAAATCATTTATATATACTACAAAGAGCAAAGGTCCCAGCACTGATCCCTGTGGAACACCACTGGTCACAGCCCTCCAATTAGAAAAGCATCCCTCCATTGCTACCCTCTGCCTTCTATGGCCTAGCCAGTTCTGTATCCACCTTGCCAGTTCACCCCTGATCCCGTGTGACTTCACCTTTTGTACTAGTCTACCATGAGGGACCTTGTCAAAGGCCTTACTGAAGTCCATATAGACAACATCTACTGCCCTATCTGCATCAATCATCCTAGTGACCTCCTCGAAAAACTCTATCAAGTTAGTGAGACACGACCTCCCCTTCACAAAACCGTGCTGCCTCACACTAATACGTCCATTTGCTTCCAAATGGGAGTAGATCCTGTCTCGAAGAATTCTCTCCAGGGAGAGAAGCAGGGAGCAAGCTGTGCTGGATTTGGTCCTCGAAAATGAGGCAGGGAAGGTGGAGAACATCAGATAAGGGGAACAGTTGGGGAATAGTGAGCATAATATAATACGATTCAATATTAAGTTGGAAAAGGATAAAAATCAGTCACAGATTAAGATCCCAGACTAGAAAAGAGAAAACCTTAGGGGTCTAAAAGTGGAACTGGAGCAGGTTGATTGGAAATGCATTTTGGTGGATAAAGCAATGGATGAAAAATGGAAGACTTTCAAAGGAGAGATGAATAGGGTGCAAGCTAGGTACGTACCCAAGGAAATAAATACTGTGTATTCAAAGGTGGAGTACCCTGGATGACTAAGGATATTGCTGATAAAATGAGGAAGAAAAAGGAGGCCCATGATGCATGCCAGAATAATAATAGCAATAGAAATCAGGAAGAGTATCTCAAATGCAGAAGAGAGGCTAAGGTTGGAATAAGGAAAGCTAAGAGGAAGCATGAAGAAAGAATGGCAGGCTGTGCTAAAACAAACAGCAAAATATTCTTCAAACATATTAAAGGTAAAAGATTAGTGAACATAGAGTGGGGCCCATGAGGGACAAGCAGAGTAAACTGCTCACTGAAACGGAGAGTATGACAGTGGTACAAAATGAGTACTTTGCTTCTGTCTTTACCAAATTAGAAGATGTTGACAATGGCCCAGTTGAAAATGTGGTGTTGAGCAGCTGAACATTATATTGATAGATAAAGAAAAGGTACTAAAAAGGCTGGCAGTACTCCAGGTAGAGAAGTTGGATGGGATGCAATCTAGATTGCGGAGAGAGGTAAGGGAGCATATTGTCGAGCCATTGTCAGAAATTTTCCAGGCCTCTCGGAACACAGGAATAATCCTGTGGGACTGGAGGATTGCAAATATAATGCTGTTGTTTAAGAAAGGGGCAAAGGTTAACTTGTCAGCTTGACATCAATAGTGGGAAAACCGATGAACATAATACAGGATGAGATAAATATGCACTTGGAGAAAAATAAGTTAATCCTAGACAATGCTGTCAAGGACAGGTCATGTCTGACAAATTTTATTGATTTATTTGATGAGGTGACACATGCAGTGGATGAGGGTAGTGCCGTGGATGTTGTACATTTGGACTTTCAGGAAACATTTGCTAATAATCTTTATTGTCACAAGTAGGTTTACATTAACACTGCAATGAAGTTACTGTGAAAAGCCCGAGTCGCCACATTCCGCCGCCTGTTTGGGTACACTGAGGGAGAATTCAGAATGTCCAATTCACCGAACAAGCAGATCCTACGGTACTTGTGGGAGAAAACCGAAGCACCCAGATGAAATCCACGCAGACACGGGGAGAATATGCAGACTGAATACGGGGTCACAATTTCAAGATGGTCACCAAGAGAGCTAGGAGTGAAATGAGGAGAAATGTCTTTACTCAGAGAGTTGTTGGGATTTGGAAAGTGCTGCCTGGGAAAGTGGGAGGGGCAGATTCCATTGGAACTTTTGAAAGAGAGTTGGATACATATTTGAAAGTAATTAATTTAGAGGGCTGGAGGATGGGTCTAGGTGGATAGCTTGTTTGGGAACTGGTGCGGACACTATGGGCCAAATAACAAAACAAATAGACTTTTGAAATGCAGACAAACTGCATCCATAACCACTGATACTACTAAGAAATTACCTGATAGACAATAGGGACCATAGACTGAAAACTGAGCATTCATTGTAAATTCTATATCCACTATTTTACCTTGGAAAGAAAAGTGTGCTTTTCAAGAGGGATGTGGAGGGGATCACCACCACCGTGAAGAAACCAGGAGGAGAATGAAGATGGTTAGCAACAGCATGAAAAGAAAGGGAGGAGTGTGGAAGAGGTCAGGATCACTGTGAAGAGACTGGGAGCAGAGTGAAGCAGGTCAGCATCACTGTGAAGAGACTGGGAGCAGACTGCAGCAGGTCAGCATAACTGTGAAGAGACTGGGAGCAGAGTGAAGCAGTTCAGCATCACTGTGAAGAGACTGGGAGCAGAGTGAAGCAGTTCAGCATCACTGTGAAGAGACTGGGAGCAGAGTGAAGCAGTTCAGCATCACTGTGAAGAGACTGGAAGCAGAGTGAAGCAGGGCAGCATCACTGTGAAGAGACTGGGAGCAGAGTGAAGCAGTTCAGCATCACTGTGAAGAGACTGGGAGCAGAGTGAAGCAGTTCAACATCACTGTGAAGAGACTGGGAGCAGAGTGAAGCCTGTCAGCATTGCTGAGAAGAGAGTGGGAGAATTCTGAAGCAGGTCAGCATCACTGTAAAGAGACCAGGAGGTGTGTGAAGTACGTCAGTATCACTGTGAAGTAGATCGGGAGGACTGTGAAGCAGGTTAGTATCACTGTAAAGTAGAGCGGGAGGAGTGTGAACTAGGTCAGTATCACTGTGAAGTAGACCAGGAGATGTCTTAAGCAGCTTAGCATCGCTGTGAAGTAAACCGGGAGGAGCGTGAAGCAGGTCAGTATCACTGTGAAGTAGACGGGGAGGAGTGTGAAGCAGGTCACTATCACTGTGAAGAGGCCGGGAGGAGTGTGACGCAGGTCAGTATCACTGTGAGGTGGACCGGGAGGAGTGTGAAGCAGTTCAACATCACTGTGAAGTAGACCAGGAGGAGTGTGACGCAGGTCAATATCATTGCGAAGTAGGCCGGGAGGAGTGTGAACCAGATCAGTATCACTGTGAACTAGACCAGGAGGAGTGTGAAGCAGTTCAACATCACTGTGAAGTTGACCGGGAGGAGTGTGACGCAGGTCTGTATCACTGTGAAGTTAGACAGGGAGGAGCGTGAACCAGTTCAGTATCACTGTGAAGTAGACCGGGTGGAGTGTGAACCAGTTCAGTATCACTGTGAAGTAGACCGGGAGGAGTGTGAAGCAGGTCAGTATTACTGTGAGGTAGACTGGGAGGAGTGTGAAGTAGTTCAACATCACTGTGAAGTAGACCAGGAGGAGAGTGACGCAGGTCAGCATCACTGTGAAGTAGACTGGAAGAAGTGTGACGCAGGTCAGTATCACTGTGAAGTAGACCGGGATGCGTGTGAAGCTGGTCAGTATCACTGTGAGGTAGACCGGGATGCGTGTGAAGCAGGTCAGTATCATTGTGAAGTAGACCGGGATGCGTGTGAAGCAGGTCAGCATCACTGTGAAGTAGACCGGGAGGTGTGTGAAGCAGGTCAGCATCACTGTGAAGTAGACCGGGAGGAGTGTGAAGCAGGTCAGCATCACTGTGAAGTAGACCGGGAGGAGTGTGAAGCAGGTCAACATCACTGTGAAGAGATCTGGAGGAGTGTGAAGCAGTTCAACATCACAGTTAAGAGACAGGGAGAAGTGTGAAGCAGGTCAGTATCACTGTGAAGAGATCTGGAGGAGTGTGAAGCAGTTCAACATCACAGTTAAGAGACAGGGAGAAGTGTGAAGCAGGTCAGTATCACTGTTAGGTAGACTGGGAGGAGTGAGAAGCAGGTCACTATCACTGTGAAGAAAACGGGAGGTGTGTGAAGCAGGTCAGTATCACTGTGAGGTAGACTGGGAGGAATGTGAAGCAGGTCAGCATTACTGTGAAGTAGACCGGGAGGAGTGTGATGCAGGTCAGCATCATTGTGAAGTAGACTGGGAGGAGATCGGGAGGAGTGTGAAGCAGGTCACTATCACTGTGACGTAGACTGGGAGGAGTGTGAAGTAGACTGGGAGGAGTGTGAAGCAGGTCAGCATGACTGTGAAGTAGACCGGGAGGAGTGTGACACAGGTCAGTATCACTGTGAGGTAGACCGGGAGGAGTGTGAAGCAGTTCAACATCATTGTGAGGAGACAGGGAGGAGTGTGACGCAGGTCAGTATCACTGTGAAGTAGACCGGGAGGAGTGTGACGCAGGTCAGTATCACTGTGAAGTAGACCGGGTGGGGTGTGATGCAGGTCAGTATCACTGTGAAGTATACTGAGAGGAGTGTGAAGCAGGTTAACATCACTGTGAAGTAGACTGGGAGGAGTGTGAAACAGGTCAGCATCACTGTGAAGAGACCGGGAGGAGTGTGAAGCAGGTCGCTAACAGTGTGAAGTAGACTGTGAGGAGTTTGAAGTAGGTCAGCATTGCTGTGAAGTAGACCGGGAGGAGTGTGAAGCAGGTCAGTATCACTGTGAAGTAGTCTGAGAGGAGTGTGAAGCAGGTCAACATCACTGTGAAGAGATCGGGAGGAGTGTGAAGCAGTTCAACGTCACTGTGGGGTAGACCGGGAGGAGTGTGAAGCAGGTCAGTATCATTGTGAAGTGGACTGAGAGGAGTGTGAAGCAGGTCAACATCACTGTGAAGAGATCGGGAGGAGTGTGAAGCAGTTCAACGTCACTGTGGGGTAGACTGGGAGGAGTGTGAAGCAGGTCAGTATCATTGTGAAGTGCACTGAGAGGAGTGTGAAGCAGGTCAACATCACTGTGAAGAGATCGGGAGGAGTGTGAAGCAGTTCAACGTCACTGTGGGGTAGACCGGGAGGAGTGTGAAGCAGGTCAGTATCACTGTGAAGTAGACCGAGAGGAGTGTGACACAGGTCAGTATCGCTGTGAAGTAGACCGGGAGGAGTGCCAAGCAGTTCAACATCACTGTGAAGTTGACCGGGAGGAGTGTGACGCAGGTCAGTATCACTGTGAAGTTGACCGGGAGGAGTGTGACGCAGTTCAGTATCACTGTGAAGTAGACTGGGAGGAGTCTGAAGCAGGTCGATATCATTGTAAGTAGACCGGGAGGCGTGTGAAGCAGATCAGCATCACTGTGAAGTAGGCCGGTTGGAGTGTGAAGCAATTGAACATCATTCTGAAGTATACCGGGAGGAGTATGAAGCAGGTCAGTATCAATGTGAAGTGGACTGGGAGGAGTGTGAAGCATGTCAGTATCACTGTGAAGAAGATCAGGAGGAGTGTGAAGCAGGTCAGCATTGCTGTGAAGTTGACCGGGAGCAGTGTGAAGCAGATCAGCATTGCTGTGAGGTAGACAGGGAGGAGTTTGAAACAGGTCAGTGTCACTGGCATGTGAGGGGACAAAAATCAAATTGTTACATTACCGAAAATCCTTGATTTGATTGTATTTGTCAAGTATTGCTGGTGCTTTTATTTTCTCCAAAGTTAGACTTGGTGAAAAACGCAAAAGAGCAAGAGTGGACTATGGCTTGAAGTGGCAGGGAGCAAGCTCTTTAAGCATTCTTGGCTGGTAGCCCAAAGTTCATTTCTCTGTTGAAACACTTGAGCCTCAGGGAATTCCACAGCCATTCCACGAATGGCGCTGGCTCCCTGATCTCTGATGTCAGTTGCATGATATGTATTTGCACAACATTAAGTGGTTTCAGGTGCTTGCAGTTTCTGCTTTTGTTACTTTTTGTCCTATAATGGAAGGGCATTTTTGTAACATATTGGAATGTTAAGAATGAATGACAGTTTTTGAGTATTTGTTACACATTCATATGTTATTATAACATTCTTTGATTCTATGCAGTGCAAAGTTGGTCAATGAATTTTAAAGTGGCTCATCTTAGTATTGGGGTCAGCAGGGGCCATAGAGGGTGGGTGGGGAAATACCTTGAAATGGGGGCTATGATATGCATAGGGGGTGGATGCATAGGTGTAGATTAGCATTGGAGCATGAGGGGTCATGGGGATGCGTGAAGGGGCATAACCTGGCATAGTGGGAATGAGGAGGGCCTTTTGAACTTACTTTCCTTAAGCTTTCTTCATGTAGACAATGATTCATGACACCTTTGAGATGCCGTGACCAACCATCCTTTAGAAAGCTGGCCAGACTCATGAAGTCTGTGCAATATGAAGGCATGGCGGCAGGTCAGGAATGCCTGAGTGCAGGCTTGTGATCTGAACCAGCCCACTCCTGGTGAAAATTGGAAAGCTGATTGGGTTTGGGAATTTCAGAATTGGCCGACATTTTTGAGGGGCTCCTGTATTATCCTGACTCACTGAAAATCGAGGCCAACATACGCAGTCAACCGTAATCATTTGCACAAACACCACATCATATTATGAATTATGAGGTTCAATTTATGTGTTGTTGGTGAGCTCATATGTAAAGTATTTATTGGGTAAAAAAAAAAATTGGATAAGGAAGGAAAAAAATAACTGCTCATTTTTTCTGTTGAGTGTAATTTCATCAGCAATTTTGTTGCCAGTCTTCCGAGTGTGTTGATATTGCAAAGTTGTGCATGACTTTTGGCCATTTAGCTGTTCCTGCTGCTCACAGTCAGTTGTAGCACCATATGCAGAACAACAGCATTCAGAAAAGGGCTGGTAGCAGCTTGTATTTTTAGCCAGGTCTTTGAAATAGATTCTAGCTGCCAGTTGAATTGATAATACTGTTGCTGATTTTTTCTGAATTACGTTTTGAAGGATGTCTTCAGTTGGGTTGAGGGTAATAGTACTGCAGTTGACTGTAGCAGATCTGGGCTAGAGAAGGACAAAGAACGTCCATGATACCCACATTCCAGACTGAGCAAGTGGAAAAACTGTGACACATGGATTTCAATGTCAGTAAATGTGAGGACATCCACTTTGGACCAAAAGAAGGATAGAACAGTGGTTTGCAAATGGTGAGAAACAAGGAACAAGATCAATAAAATGTCATAGTGACAGAACATAATAAAAAGAATAATGGAATGCTGGCCTTTATCTCTCATAGATTTGATTTCAAAGGGATAGAAGTCATGTTTCAACTGAAGCCTTGTGTTAGGCCAGACCAGGAGTACTGTAAACAGTTCTTCACATTGCACTTTATGAAGGATATATTGGTGTTGAAGAGCGGGCAACTTAAGAACAAAAGAACAAAGAAAAGTACAGCAGAGGAACAGGCCCTTCGGCCCTCCATGCTGCCCGTCTAAACTAAAATTTTTGACACTTCCTGGGTCCGTATCCCTCTATTCCCATCCTATTCATGTATTTGTCAAGATGCCCCTTAAATGTCACTATCGTCCCTGATTCCACCACCTCCTCCGGCAGCGGGTTCCAGGCACCCACTACCCTCTGTGTAAAAAAACTTGCCTCGCACATCTCCTCTAAACCTTGCCCCTCGCACCTTAAACCTATGCCCCCTAGTAATTGACCCCTCTACCCTGGGAAAAAGCCTCTGACTATCCACTCTGTCTATGCCCCTCATAATTTTGTAGACCTCTATCAGGTCGCACCTCAACTAAGAACACAGTATGCCAAATGTCTGGAATTAAATTCCATTTTAAGCAAAAAAAACTTCCATTTATGATGAGCATATTAGTTCTTGGTCTGCATTGTGTTATGATAATGTCTGCATTGTAAAAGGAATATTTTGGTAAAAGGCTTGCAGAATTCTTGCTTTCTAAAATATAAATAAACCATCAAGGGGAGATATTTGTCTTTCCCATTTCGGTGGGAATCTGCTGGCTCAGACACTAGTTTTTTATGGAACCTACTTGATTTTCAACCATTGACTTCAATTGAATGAAAATGAGCAAGTTCTACCTTCCATCCAAAAATCTATCCAACCCCGAACAGGTGCCGGAATGTGGCGACTAGGGACTTTTCACAGTAACTTCATTGAAGCCTACTTGTGACAATAAGCGATTTTTATTCATTTTCATTTCATTCATTTCATTTCATCTCATCCATCCAACTAAATTAATGCCAGCCAAGGCTGTAAGGGCTTTTAGTGCCTGCACTGATCCCTATCACATTGAAATTAGAACCCAGTCATTAAATGTTCACTTTAGGATATTACTGTAACACTTAATATGGCAGTCTGAAATTCCACCCTTTGTAATATTAGTGAAAGTGTTAACCAGCTTAAATTATTAAAATCAAAGTGAGGAGACATAAGAAAGACATTCTTACAGTATATCGCCTACCATAATTTCACTACATTAAAACCATGCCACCAATAGTGGTTTTCATTTACAAGTCAGGTGCAGGAGGCCTGATGGAAGCAGGGGTTCTGGCGGGACCAAGGAATACTGGATCTCCACTGAAAAACTCGCTTGCTACCACTTCCCAAAGGGGCCTCTTTCAGACAGAGTTTCCTCATATGCCCACGATTTCAGAGTGTGACTAGGCCAAGGGGAAAATATTTCATGTCTTTATCTGCTAACTACCTAGTAAGCTGGATGAATCCAGCATAGTGCTATCCATGTCTTACAAATAGTTTATCCTTATTTACTTAAGCTTTAATTTGGAACACCCCAATGGGTCTTCATTTCGTTTGCTCCGAGGAGAATAATCCAAGCTTTTCTAGTCTTTCCATATTGTCACATGGATCTCCTTGGGTAGAAGATTCAATGTCCTGTACCACATTTCCTCTTCAGTTCATCCTTTGTCATCCATGAGAATTTTGAATTTTCTACTTTGAGAATAATTCTATAAATCTCCTGATTATAACCCAAAATCAGGAACTTGCAGCAGGATACACCCAAGCATGTTTCTTCCTGTACTCCATCCAACCTATCCAATCATATTAGTTTAATATTAGAGCCAGCAGTGCTTGCAATTAATTTGGAGGTAACTTCCATGTCTCCACCTCTCAAACACTTTGTCTCAAAAGATAACAAATGCTCTTCAATGGATTAAGTCTGAGGCCTGAATTTTTAGGATGGTCAGATAGTCAGCATCATATGAATCCCGCTGACTCCAGCAGCCCTGATGATGCCATATCATACATTGACGAGCATTGATTGTCGTAAGGTGTGATCTCTGCCCCTCACTCGGGAGAAAGCCCCACATTGGACAGTTGCCAGACATTCATATTTCCTCTTACAGAGTCCTGGAACTGGAGGAGAAGGAAAGTGACAGGGATCCCAGGGCAGGGAGGCAGGGAACACACTAGGGGGCAATCAGATCAAAGGGAATAGGCTATGGGGATGGAATTACGGAGGTCACCAGACTTTTAAGAGAGGGTGCTACCAGTCAAGAAGGGCTTCTGAGTTGGCTGCACCCCCTCCCACCCACTTCCTGCCTGAGATCCAATTGTCTTTATTTATGCATTTCCAACCTTGAGCTGTCATCTGCCCACCAGCGTTCAAATTGAGGCTTGGTGGAAAAGACCCTTAAATGGCCATTAATTGGCCATTTAAGAGCCTCAGTTGAGGCAAGGGCTGCTTTCCTATCCCAGGCACTGCCTGCCCCAGCGTAAAATCACTGTCAGGTCAGGGCAGGCAGGGACCCGGAGGGAGTCCCGTCCATGCAATTTCACACTCCCTCTGCCACCTATGGGATGACCATAAAATTCTGGCCCAGGCCTTTGAAATGCAAAATCTTAAATCCCACATAATAATCTTTATTATTGTCACAAGTAGGCTTACGTTAATACTGCAATGAAGTTACTGTGAAAATCCGGTGCCTGTTCAGGTACACTGAGGGAGAATTCAGAATGTCCAAATTACCTAACACCACGGGCTGGATTCTCCGCCGATGGGATGCTCTGTTTTGCTGGCAGCCCGGGGGTCTCCCGACGGTGGGGGCTGCCCCACAATGGGAAACCCCATTGACCGGCCGGCGTAATGGAGCATCCTGCCGGTGTGCTGAACCAGAAATCTGGTAAAGCGGGATGGAGAATCCAACCCCACGTCTTTCGGGACTTATGGGAGGAAAGCGAAGCACCCGGAAACGAAACCCATGCAGACACGGGGAGAACGTGCAGACTCCGCACAGATAGTGACCCAAGCCCGGAATCGACCCTGGCACTGTGAAGCAACAGTGCTAACCACTGTGCTGCCGTGCCGCCCTGTATCCACCATCATCACTATGGTGTGACATTTCATGCCACTTAACGTTTCTCAGTTCTTAAACTCTTGGATCTCTTACTATGCCAATGCAATCCCTGTGGTTCAAAAAGCCATAGCCCCTGTTTTTTTCTTTTTTAAAAATTCATTAATTCATTTGTTGCCCATCCCTAATTGCCTTTGAGAAGTTGGTGGTGACCAAATCAGAGAGTCCATTGTAGTTTTCTACTTGAGAGCCCAAGGGTTAATCTGCCGATGCATAATTTCATTCTGTTACCATGGGGAAAACATCTATCCAAATTAACAAATATAATTTTATAATGCCTAAAATATTTGCCTTCAGCAATGCATGGGTTGTTGGCTAGAAAGCAGAAAAATACCAAAGGTTGCTTGTGGAAAGAGGAACTTTCAAAAAAAGACAAATCCACACAGCATCAGTCAAGGTCAGCTTGTGTCATACAGCTGTTTGCACTGCAGGTGTGGAGCTGAGGATCTTTGACCCCAATAAAGAATACACTTAGTTTGTCCTCAATTTAGGCTGCAAAATCCACTGCATTGATTTTGGTTATCCCTGATTCAAATTCAAAATGAACTGTCCTAGTTCAGTTGGATTAATCTTTTCTACTCAGCATTCTGTTTCGTCTTTGCCTATTCTTAGTCTTATTGCTAAATCGGTTAAGCAAAACCATGACAGTGCCTTCCAGTTAACCTGATAGGAAATGAGAGCCCTACACATCTACGCCTGTCGATTGCACAGAAGCTATTTGCTGCTTATATCATTCTCGCACAGATTTTCTCATTTTTCCTTGTATCCTTATGACATTGTGGATTATATTGTACCAGAATAAAACTACTGTAAAATGAAAGACATGATACTGTCACCTGAATCACACACTGTTTAAACCTCTGAGTTTATGTCTTCATCAGCTCTAATACAATTTTCTTGGTAACTACATAATAATCCCACGTACAGTAAATCAAAAATGCCCAATAATTTAAAAAAACTTCATAGATGAATAGCAAATAGCCTGTAGATAGCGTTAGGATCAATTTCTTCCTCAGTGTTCTTTGGATTCTCTACAACCATCTACTGTCTATTTAGGACAGCATCAGCACTGACTGGATTACTGCTATTTTATAACTCACTCTCAGCTGTCTGGTTTGTGAATAATGTAACACTTGGGTGGGGAATGGCAGCATGTGAATTCATCATGCACATGCTTCACTTTTACTCATAGAGAAATCAGTAACATTCTCAAGCCAAAATAAAGAACTGTTATTGCTTCATTCATTCAAGCTTTGCCCAAAGGCAGATCCTTGGCTCATTGTCCGCCGATGCTTCATCCTGAGCTGTTTTCCTGGCAGTTTTAGTTAGTGGTAGGTTGCCATTGCTTTCTACTGTCTGGCATAAGGAAAGGGGGCTGTCATAACCTGCACGTGTCCTACAAGGTGGCAATGAATAAATTCCCTGTGAGATTCGGCGAATAACGAGCTATCCCGTTAAAGGGGGAGGGAACCCTAAACTATGTATGGTTATCTTCTGTATAAAGTTTCCGTACCCGGCTGGGATCTTTCTTGCTGTTTAAATTTTTTTCTTTTAAAAAAAATTTAGAGTACCCAATTCATTTTTTCCAATTAAGGGGCAATTTAGCGTGTTCAATCCACTTACCTTGCACATCTTTGGGTTGTGTGGGCAAAACCAACGCAAACATGGGGAGTCTGTGCAAACTCCACACGGACAGTGATCCAGTGCCGGGATCGAACCTGGGACCTCAGCGCCGTGAGACTGCAGTGCTACCACTGCGCCACCATGCTGCCCTTTCTTGCTGTTTAAATAATAGTTATCGTAATAAAACCTTTACTTCATTTTCACAACTCGGTGTGGCTGCTTCGTGGTCTACAAAACTGGAGATGAGGATTCAACTGGTTTGCTGTCGACATTGCTATTCTGTCAGTTAGCCTACCTCCCTAACCCTGCTGGATAAAGGTTGGAATCTTTTCATTTACCATGTTAAGAAGATTAGATGTTTTGACGCCAGTTTGGTAGATTGGACTCAGTATGCGGAAAGAATGTGCCACCTTGTCCAGGCTAGTAGTACCACGGAGAGCGATTGCTTGACAGTCATTTTGCTAACTGCCTGCGGCGCACATATGTACGGTGTGATACAGAGCCTCACCTATTCTGCGGCACCTGACATTCATACTTTCGAACAGCTAGTAATACTAATGGGCAACATGTCAACCAAACATCATCTGTGATTGTGCAGAGGTACTGCACAATCTGTTACCGAGTTTTTGTCGAGATTACAAAAGATAGCTACACTCTGTGAATATGGCATAACCCTCTTGGACATGCTGCACGACCGTTTGGTATGCGGAATCAATAATGTGGATACTCAAAAGAAATTGTTGGTTGAACCATTTTTAAACCTACAGCAAGCTGTGAAAATATTGCTTTCTCACGAGAGCACTGAGCGAGGGGTGCAGAAAATCCAGGGAATGGATGTTAACAGCTTGAGATGAGCCTCCTCCTGGTGATCAACCCCTCCTAAGGGTGGTACCCCACCCTGGACCAAGCGCCGTGCAGGCTCTGTCCATTGGTCGACCACTGAGTTGTCTCAACGGGATACCTTCCCAGAATCTGCAGAGGGAGAACCGGCCCATTGGGGGACATGTGATCGTAGGCCCCGATGTGGGCACAAGCCTAGGCCCTCCATTTTCTTCCTGATGAAAAATGTAAAATTTGTGGCATTGAACGACAGAGATCTAATGCAGCTCAACAAGCGAATGAGTGATGGTTGAGTGGGATTTGGGTTGGGATGGTTTACAGCATTTTACGATGGGCTGAAGTTTATGGAAGAATGAGAGTAGGAGGCCAAAAGAACATTGGAGCAGTCAAGGTTGGAAGTGACAAAGGTGTGGATGAGGATGGTTTCTGCAGCAAATGGGCTGAGATGGGGCAGGAACAGGCTATGTTCTGAAGGTTGCAACAGATGGTCTTCATATTGGAGAAAACGTATGTTCAAAAATTCAGCTGAGGATCAAATAGGATGCCAAGATTCTGAATGGTCTGGTTTAGCTGGAAACAGAGGGAGGAAAAGAGGATGTACTTGGTGCCGAGGAAACAGAGTTTATGGCGAAGGCAAAGGGTAATGATATTGTTCTTTCCAATCTTCAACTGGAGGAAATTGCAGTTCATTGGATAGTTTAACAGCACAGAAGCAATGGCAGGATCAAGAGAGGTTGTGTTCAGTGTCATCAGTGTACCTGTAGAACCTGACCCCATTTCTTTGGCTAGCGTTGCCCATGAATAACACGTAAGTGAGCAATTGGAGGGGGTCACGTTTCGATGCTCAGAATCCCGAGATATACTGGCATGGAGACAAGAAGGAAGCTATTTTTTCAGATGCACTAGTTATGATTGACGTGGAGCCAAACAAGAGAATAGTTACTAAACTGGACAACAGAGGAGTTGCATTAGTTGAGGATAGGGTAGTCAACCATGTCAAAAGCGAGAGAGATTGAGGAGAGGATGCAGAGATTGAACAGATTTTGCTACTTTAAGTTTTATACAGCTTTCTAACTTGGATTCAATTACTTTGTGCCCTGCAGGAGTACCTGGAGTTAAAAGTATGGCTTACACATGGCTCATTTCCTATTGGTCTTACAGACAGGAAAACATTCATATCAATGGCTTAATTTGAACCATAGCCAAGTTCTACTAAAAATAAAATTGACATTAAAATACTTTGAAACTTCACATAAGAGCATTTTTTGAATGTAATTGTTTATATTTAATCAAGCTTATTTATGCAAAGCAATTAACTGTATGTCCATTAGCATTTATCCTAACAATTTATTATTAAACATCACTGTAATTGGCTGCACACGGTGATGAAAGGAACAGGCTGAATTCAGAAGTGTCATGCTGTACATTTACATGGCAATATTCTATTAATTGGAAAGCATTAAGTAGTATTTATGCATCCAAAGAACATAAGATTGAAATTACAATTATAAAGAAATATACCCTTCCACATCATTCTCATATTTGAAGATACCTTTGAAATTTTTTTCATATACCCAATGGCAACACCAAGTGTGTCCCAACCATGGGTGTAGCACAGGTTAAGCCAGCTATATAGGAATACAGGTCCAAATATTATTTTAAACAGAAAATTAATGATGAATCTAATTGTCTTTTGAATCCATCATTTTGACTATTCTAACCTCTTTGAGAGCTGTTTCGTTCTCACATAGATGAAGCCCTTTTCTTTTGGTAAAACTGGTTTCCGTATCTGCCTTTATGTTGACTTCCCTTTACTCCTTAATTTTTAACTTGTGACTGCCTATCATTTGAAACTATTAAAAAGAAACTGGCCGGGTTCCTCCTTCGGCTGATGCTGGAATCGCGAAACGCGATTGGGCAAAAAATCGGTTCCGACGCCAGAATCGTGGCTGGCACTGAGTTGACGCCAAATCACAATTCTCCGTTGCCTCAACAGCGACGTCAATGTGTTCTAGAATGCACATACAGAAAACACTGTTTGCATATCATTAGCGGGCCTCCGGTTGTGGCACTGGTTGGAAGCGGGGGACAACAGAGGGACCCACCTCATCACCAGCAGGTCCTGCAATACACAAGACAAGATGTATGATTAGACCGCGGGCTGGGCGTTGGGGAGTGGGGCTGGAGATGGTGGGGGTGAGGGTGAGGATGCGTGCAGTGTGGGGTGAGGGTGGGGGGTGGTATTGGGGTGAGTTGACAAACATGGCATGAGGTCTCACTTGAAATGAAATGAAATGAAATGAAAATCGCTTATTGTCACAAGTAGGCTTCAAATGAAGTTACTGTGAAAAGCCCCTAGTCGCCACATTCCGGCGCCTGTTCGGGGAGGCTGTTACGGGAATTGAACCGTGCTGCTGGCCTGCCTTGGTCTGCTTTCAAAGCCAGCGATTTAGCCCTGTGCTAAACAGCCCCTAATCTTCCTCGCCTGCAGCCTATCTCCACCTCGGTGACGTCCCTTTCCCTGGTCCGCTGACCACGACCAGGACCCTCTGCTCAGCCATGGTGAAGGGCTGCAGGTCCAGCGGTCCCCCTCCAGTCATTTCCTGCAACCGGCGGTTATGGGTTGCCTTCTCCTGTGAGGGGCAAACAGAAAATGACAGTGTTAGACAGCCTGACGCATGCAGCCCAGGGGGTGGGTGGCTGGTGGCCTCAGTGACCAGGGCACCAGCCATGGCGGCTTGTGTGGGTGCCAGCATGTGGTGCAGGGTTGGGGTTCAGCCACCCACCAGGTGTGTGGGACAGGGTTTGTTCTAGGGGCACAGTGTTGCCTACTCACCCTGGCTGCCCTGAGGTGGTTGTACTGTTTTTTACGGCACTGCAGATCCAGTCCGGATGGTGTTGCTCATGGCACAGACCTCCTTTGCCACCTGCGCCCAGGCATGGTGAATGACGGCGGCAAGCAGCCTCCTTCCCAGCCAGTTTACAGGGTTTCCTGCCTCTCCTCCACCGCGTCCAGGAGGGTCTCCAGCTCAGTGTCCATGAATCTTGGAGCCGCTCTCCTTGCTGCCATCTTGTTGGCTGGGATGGTGTGTGTGGGGAGTGAAGTGTGTATATGCAGCTGCAGCTTGTCAGCCTCCTGAGTGACAATCACGAATCCAGTACCTTTTCTCATTGGAATCGATTGGGTTTCACGTGGCTCCAGTGCTAGCCCCTTAGCAGTCGCTGAATCGGTCCACGTGCGGCGCCAGTTTTGCTGCCATGGAAGTCCATGAATCTTGCTCCGGCGTCAACACTTAGTCTCAGGAACAGAGAATCCCGCTTACTATTTTTTGTTCTGACAAACCTATTAATTAATGGCATGTCAAAAAGCTGGTGACAAATAATTGGCAACCCATCAGCAGCATTGACTTAATCCAAAAGAAAGCACTTGAGGGCTAATTCTGGGATCAGAGTCTCAGAGTACAGTCCTCACTCGCAGGAGGTGGATTTCAGGAACTGGTAGGCCATTAGCTGTGATCTTTGCTTCACTAATTTTAATGAACGGAAAATCACAGCAAGCCAGCTGTGATGTCCCAAGATGTGCCCCATGTGAGCGGCACTTCCTGCTGCAAGCGTTGAATTACAGAATCACCCCTTTAATTTTAAGAGCTGCCTGAACGTACCGTTTTACTTGATTTGTAAGGTCACATTTTGGGCTTGGCATTTGGTTACATTGTGCAATCTTTATTATTCCGAGCAATTTTGTTAGAATACATGGCCGATGTAAAGAGCTCGGGCGAAATTCTCCGGAAACGGCGCGATGTCCGCCGACTGGCGCCCAAAACGGCGCAAATCAGTCGGGCATCGCGCCGCCCCAAAGGTGCGGAATGCTCCGCATCTTTGGGGGCTGAGCCCCAACCTTAAGGGGCTAGGCCCGCGCCGGATGAAATTCCGCCCCGCCAGCTGGCGCGGAAATGACATCTCCGGGCGGCGCATGCGCGGGAGCGTCAGCGGCCGCTGACGGCATTGCCGCGCATGCGCAGTGGAGGGAGTCTCTTCCGCCTCCGCCATGGTGGAGACCGTGGCGAAAGCGGAAGGGAAAGGGTGCCCCCACGGCACAGGCCCACCCGCAGATCGGTGGGCCCCGATCGCGGGCCAGGCCACAGTGGGGGCACCCCTTGGGGCCAGATCGCCCCGCGCCCCCCCCAGGACCCCGGAGCCCGCCCGCGCCGCCTTGTCCCGCCGGTAAGGTAGGTGGTTTAATCCATGCCGGCAGGACAGGCATTTTAGCGGCGGGACTTCGGCCCATCCGGGCCGGTGAATCACGGGGGGGGCCCCGCCAACCGGCGCAGCGCGATTCCCGCCCCCGCCGAATATCCGGTGGTGGAGAATTCGGCAACCGGCGGGGGCAGGA